>NC_142145.1:28602272-28753787 GCF_024610735.1 Ursus americanus
ACTAACTGTGTGACCTTATGTGTGTAATAATTAGTTTTCAACTTCCTCATGTTCTAGTGTCTTCATTTATAAAGTACATATAGTAGCATATATTTCAAGGACTTATGTGAAAATTGATTGAGATGCATATTTAAGAAGCCAGAAAATGAGACATATAATAGACACTGATCGAAGGGTAGCTTTTTTCTCATTCTACATATTGTATTTCATTTTGAGAACAGCCCAAGAGTTGGATATTATCATCTTATTATTATTGGTGAGGACTTTTGGGCTCAGAGAGGTGAAACATGACTTGCACTAAACCATGTGGCTAATAAGTGGTACAGTAAAATTTATCATGGAAGGCTGCAGGACACTACACTTTTTGTTTTCTCCAGGGATTTTTCTAATTCCCATTCTGAACTTGGTACCACATGAACACTTCCTTTGATCTAAGCAGTCCTTCCTGTTGGAATCCCCTGAGTTTACTTCTTCTCTTTGGTGTTTCAGGCCACTGGATTTAATTAAAGAGAACTGAGTTTCTCTTTGTTGGGAAACCTTGAGGAAAGGGACCTATTTTTAATGATTTGGAAAATGGAGAATTAAACAAATCTGAGCCTGTAGCTGAAATCATTAGCAAAGAGTTTTGGTAGCAGTTAGGATTATGGACAGAGAGAAATAAATCTCACACAGTAAAGCAAAATCATTGCAAAGGGACAAAACCTCTTATTTATGTAAATAAAAGTGACTGGATTTAATAGAAAGTTATCAAGATGGCTATATTTATCTTAACAGTATAAAAGGCAGCCTAGATTTGACTCTATAATTAACAATTGTACAAAAGGTTTTGGTATACAGGATTGTGTATCTGTGTGTGTGTTTGGTAATTATCACTGATACATTCGAGCTACAACGATAGATCTCTTTGCACTTCTGTTGTTGCAGTAATACAGGGGGCCCTAGTTTGTAGTTTGTATTCAGTTTTCACCTTGAAGAGTGATGGAAGTTGTTGAAGAGGGAACACTTTAATTCCCTAAATGAAAGAAGTATATCTCACAAGTTGGCTGTTGAGGATACTGACACACCACCATGCATCACTTTAAACTTTCCATGAGCATACAGATGATGCTGTTTACTGCTCACCAAAATCTTTTAGGTAAGTATGTCAAATGTCACCTGTCCATTTAACAGATGAGATCTCTAAGGCACACAGACATTGGATGCCTTACCAGTGCTTTAATTACTACTTAGTATTAGGGTTTGTGTTATAACACAAGTGTTTAAATTTCTAGTTTAATCCTCATTTGAATATATGTGAATTGGTTTGGCAAAGATAATTCTTTACACTGTGGCATCCTATTAAAAGAAGGAATTTTGATATTAAAAAGAACCTCCTCAGAAGGTGATGCATTCTATCCCCCTGAGTTTGTGTGATAATCCACCCAAGTACCTTCCTTAAAAAGAGTGTATGCCTTTTTATACCCTTTAATTTACAACATCTGACAAAAAAAGCTCACTAAGCTTCCATGAATAAATGTTTAGTTAAATCTGAATTGTGTATCATGGGCATAGTGCACTTTATGGACAAATTTTTTCACTTTGGAAATTTAGGACTTTGAATTTCTTTCAGAACTGATGAGGTAGAAACACCTTTGCAAATGCCCAGTTGATTCAAGGCTGGTCACTTAGTGAATCTGAACACAACCTGGTCATGGGGATTAGGGGAATTACAGGTGCAACATAAATTATATGTGTAAGGGGACATATTCAACTGTAGATGACATTAGGCTCTGACAGATATTTGCTTCACAAGAACGAATTCATTTTGACAGAAGATCCCAGAAAGCACAGTTCTATCAAACACATATTTGGAACATATATCACAAACTGCTAGTTTTGGAGAGAAACCTAGAGATTATTCCAGTAAATACTTCATTTAACAGAGGTGGAAACTGAGGCACAGAGGGCAGAAGTAACTTATCCCAAGTCATATAGTTGTTAATGGACAGATTTTGAAGTTCAAGTTTCCCAATACCAATCACCTTGATAGACTTAACAACCCTTTTTATTATTACTTTATGTATGGAAACTGACATGCATAAGTGTCAAAGGATCTCAGATTCAACCATTTAGAGATAATTTCTTTTATATATCTATTAACAACACAAAAACCTTGTGTTTCTTCCATATATTTACTGTGTCAGAAATATAAATAAAAATATGCATAAAAAATAGACAACTTAGCCTTTAACCTCCTTCATGACTGCACAGACAAATATTGAAAATTTTAGGCCTCACTTTCAACTCTGAAATAATGGAGTCTTTTAGATCTATGAACATAAAGACCAGATGCAGCATTATAATGAAGACACTATAGAGTGAAGCAATGTCCCTTCTCAAAACCATAAACAGAAAATGTTTCATTTCTGTTTCTCTCTTTTTTCCCTCCCCTGTGTTTAACTGCAGTTGATTTTTCTTCACAGATTTCAAATACATCTGATGTCCATCAACATGTCAAGTATTAGTCTTTTTACTAATATAGCTATATATGGCATGAAAAGTCCAAATCTTTTTGTGTATTTCAGCTTATAAGTTTTTTAAATTGAACTAAGCAAGATAAATAAGACATATATCAAAAAACCTGAGCCCCATATTCAGACTTTCTGGCTGACCTGTGTGTCTACACACATACATGTCTCTCACACGTGGACCTATCACAGAGGAACCACCAGTTTTAACAGGTTTATCTTCCATCTAGTTAGAACAGAATTATCTGCTAAAACAAAGTCACAAAAGATTAGTAGGCATACTTACAAAGCAAGACTTACTGCGATCCCCATCTACATTGTGCTATGATTTAACCAATTAACATGGTTAAATAATAATCATTAGAGTAGAAAAGCAGTACCAACTTGAAGGAAAAAAAATTAGCAATGATTTGGTACCAAACAATTTTGAACAAATCAGTGTTTATAAAAAATTAACCAAAAGCTTCTTTTAGAAATGTTGTTTGTAATAATTTTTTATGTTTTTTGTTTTGTTTTTTACATATATTAAGCTTGTTCCTGGAGGCTCTGGTTAACAGCACTGGGGCAGAGTTTAAAGCTAACAGCCTGGACTCTAGAACATTAGTCACCCAATAAAACCTTAATATAATTTCTTTCTGAAGAGAACCACTTCTTCATTTACTTTTGAAATAAACAACACATTCAAAAGATTACTCATTCTTTTGTTAACTTCAGCCCAGTGTTCTTACATGTTCACACTGAAAAGTTCCATGAAGTTTATTTCAAGCAACAGGGGGCTGAGAAAGCTGATTTCACTTATAGTTTGAGGTTTCTTCCCCTCTCTTTAAATATTTATACTGCCAATAAACAAACACAGATGTTTAAAAAAGGAAAAAAGCTAACTAAAAACCTTGCCCTGTGAAAACAGGCATATGTTAAGGGTTTTCAGTATGGTTTGATTTGGAATATACTAGAAATGATGCAATTATTTGATGGTTTTGCATAACAAATGCAAAAATTCTTTGGCCTATGTAAACAGTGAAGTTTTTACAAGTCCTTTAACCCATGTTACAAACAGATCAGTGATTACGTTCAGATAGATGAGGCAGAGCTGTCTAAAAGCTGAAAATATCTGGTATGATCAAATAGCCAAGTGCATCAATCAAATACAGGGAACTGCATAAAAATCATAAATAGATTGCCTGCTAAATCATCAGTTAATATATCAATAGGGAAGAACAATTAGGAAAGTCATCAGTGACATTTTATTTACAAGTTATTATTGAAAGCTTATTGTTTCTGTCATCAAAAAGACCTCTTTAGCCCTGGGGTTAAACCACAAACAAAAAGCAAACAGAGGAGTCTATGTGTTATTTCTTTCTCCTGTATGTGTTAGCCCAGATTTGGTCTCGACTGGTACTAGGAATATTGTGACATAAATAAAGGTGCTCTTACTAACTTTTATAAGCTAAGTTTCCTTAGCAATAAACTGGAATACAAAATACATTCCATTTAGTAGGTGCTACACAAAATGGAGAATCTGTCTTTATATCTCTCTGTGGGGCATTCCAGTGTTGTGATTGCTGCAATGGGGGAGAAGGAGCAAACTCCTCTTTAACTTTGAAAGGATCTTCACAGTTAATGCTTCACAGGGACCCAAGAAATGGAGGTGGGAACAGATTGCTCTATCTTTCAAAATGACTTTTTGTCTGCTTTTGCTTTTCTTTTATGTCCTGTTGAAAAGCCTGTGATTTGAGAGAAAACAGAAAATGATGGCTGAAATCACAGACAGAATGGGGAAAAAAGGGGGAAATAAGCTGATGAAATCAGAGGAGATTAAAAATAATTCTTATTAAAATACCACATTCAGTGGCTGGGAATTTTTGTGGCACCCATGATATATGATCGGAAATGCTTGCAAGAAAGAATGTGAACATTCTGAACTTCATTCTGGTATTTATAAGAAATGTATTTCCAATAGACTGATTGATTTCAATGCCAAAAACAGTAAAATAGAAGAAAAAAAATCTTTTGATGAGGGAATTCAAACAAAAATCTTAATTGTACATGGGCTATATAGACATGAATAGTATTTATTTCAATCATTCACCCATTCACTCAGTCAAAATATATTTGTTATGTATTCCATGCCAGGTGCTCTTCAGGTGAGCATGAAGTACATACAAAAAAAAAAAAAATGCAGTATACCCACTAGGATGGCTGGAATAAAAAAGATGAACAATAATAAGTGTTGGCAAAGATGTAGAAATTGGAACCCTCATTCATTGCCGATAGGGATGTAAAATGATGCGGCCATTTTGGAAAACAGTTTGTCAGTTCCTCAAAAGTTAAACAGAGTTACCAAGTAAACCAGCAATTCCACTCCTGCCTATAAATACAGGAAAACTGAAAACATATGCCCCTGCAACAATGTATACATGTATGTTCACAGCAACATTATTCATAATAGTCACAAACTGGAAACAACACAAATAGTCACTGACTGATGAACAGATGGTCAAAAAGTGGTATATTCATACAATGGAATATTATTCAGTCATATAAAGGAATAAAGAACGGATTCATGTTATAATTCCTCGAGCCTTGAAAACATTATGCTAAGTGAAAGAAGCCAGACACAAAGGCCACCTACTTTATGATTCCATTTATATGAAATGTCCAGAGTAGGAAAAAGCACAGAGACAGAAAGTAGAGAGTAGCGGTTGACAAGATCTAATGGGTGGAGGCAGAAGGGAGACTGACTGTTCCATGCATGATTTCCAGGTTTTATAGCTACATTCAGTGGGATAAATGGTGTAGACTATGATTACTCCATCTTAACTGAAACTGTAAACATATTCTCTTTTATATTCAATAAAGTTTTTGATTCCCACACTCAACTGAAACTGTTTCTGTTGAAGTCATCGGAATTCACCATGGTGCTAAATCCAGTGTTTAATCTCTGTCTTCATAGTTGTTGACATTTAAGGCTTTGATCAAAGCTTGCTTCTCAGTGAGGTCGATTCTAACAATTTAACGCCACAAACTTCCCCCACAGAACTCAACTTTTCTTTGCTCCTCTCTGCATTTTTTATAGTACTACCACCTTTTCAATTTCAGACAATTTAGTTATTCATTTTTCTTTCATCATTCAAGAATACACACAAAATCAGTGATCTTTTTTTATTCACTTTTGTATTCCAAGTGCCTAAAACAGTGTTGAGCTTAAAAAAACCCAGCAATTTGCTGAATAAATTAATGAGCTGTAGAAAATTTCTCTCAAATATTTATTTGAAAATTTCTTCTCTCCTTTTTCTGTATATCTATGTTTCTTAGAAAAGAGTTAACATAGTAGACTTGCTATCCTTAGAAAGTCCTGTTTACAAGATAAGCTGTTGGCTGGCATCTGGGAACTTGAATTTCAGGAGGGCTCCCACTATTCCCAGAACTGAAATGAGCGGCATTTCCCACATGCTGTTACAACTCATTGGTGGGGGAATTAAGTACATCCTGTATGATTCCACTGGGAAAATACTCTTTGAATCTTGCACCTCCTCCCTCTGGGCTTCACCCCATGAACTTCGCTCCTTTGCTGATTTTGTTTTGTATCCTTTATCTGTAATAAATCATAGTCACAAATACAACTATATGCTGAGTTCTATGAGTTATCCTAGTGAATCAGTGAAACCGGAAATGGTCTTGGGGAACTGCAAAACACATGCGCATACATGCACTTACATATATACATATGTGAATAAATACACATATATATTCAATTTTGGCATATACATGTGGCATAAATTTGGCATCACTGATTAGAGCCTTTTTGCATTATCTCCATGTTTTCTGTTTATTGTACCCTCTATTATTCATACAGGAAATTTTCCTCAAGTGGCTAGAGATAGTTGATTGTCCATCGATATTTAAAGGTGATGCATATAAATTGGCAGTTCTTTATATACTGATAGGGGCCTTTGCTTAAGAGTTATCAGCAGAAGGGTGCCTGGGTGGCTCAGTCAGTTGGGTGACCAACTCTTGATTTCGGTTCAGGTCATCATCTCAGGATTGTGGGATCGAGCCCTTTGTAGGGCTCCGCACCCAGCAGGGAGTGTACTTCTCTCCCTCTCCCTCACCCTGCTCATGTGCTTGCTCTCTCACTCTCTCTTAAAAAAAAAAAAAAAAGCAGCATAAAAAAAGTTATCAACAGATAAACTGACAATTATATTGGAGATATCTGAATATCAAAATTCAAATAACTTTTTTCTGGCAGTGTTCCATTTCCACTGAGAAAAATTCTCAGGTATGTTTCCCAGAACACAGAAGTTTTCCTTTTGTTATTTTCCATTTTTGTAGTGGTGATAGTAATGATGGAGTATTCTATCTACATAATCATCCACCCCCATTTTTTACCTCTATGTCTTACGCCAGACCTCTACTTCGGCATTAAGGCCTCCTCTAGTGGTTTTCAGGGCATACCGAATGCCTGACTGTCTATATCCTGCTCTGCCAGAACACAAGGCCTATGGGTTTCTCAGCCCCATTCCATCACTTATCACCCTCTATCTGCTTTTCCAAAATACTGTTGACATCTTTTGTCAGCTTGGCCCCTCCTGTTTTATTATTGTGGATTTATACATTTTTAATATTTTATTACCATTTTAATAGGATCTTGGGATGGAGAGAAGACAGAAACCCGTGTTAAAGCCAAGTTACAAACATTTTATTAACTATTTTATAAAAGGGTCTGTAGAAATAATCCCTGAGCAGATTGTTAGGTGGCCCACATGGTGTGATCTGAACAATCATGACAAGATCCTCTCTTCCCCCAATGTCCTGTTTACCTGCTTATTCACAGATGAAATCCCTGTTCCATTAAACAAATATTTTAATTCCACAAATAGAGACAATATTGAACAAAGACATTTTGATGTCTATAAAATGTTGGTGTAATTCAAACTCATGTGAAATACAGATTTCAAATCTTACTGAGAGTAAATTCAGAATAGGAAAAGTAAAACATTGCATCAGGACTCTAGACCTAAGAGTCCTAGACCAAATTCCTATTTGAAAACCAAAATAGACAAAATACATAATATAGGATGTTGAGGTATTAAAATCAACTCACATCTGATAAGGCTATAGAAAACACAATGTGAGCCAGACTGAGGAACAGCCTTAAGTATATAATCTTAGTATTACCACACAGGCTTCAGTGGCTTTTGCTATGTTGGAGGGGATTACCCTAATGATACTTAACTCCTCACCAGCTCTAAAATCCTGTAATACTTTAGAAATGTTTGAACTGGAATAACTAATATGCTTGCTGACCTATACTTAGTATTATTATTGATGTTTAAGTATTGTATTTTTAGTATGTGTGAACATAGATTATTCTTTCAGATTTTCTTTAGTTGTTCCTTAGTTAATGTTTCTTCAGTTTAAGGGATTCATATAAGATGGCCAGGTCTCTCCAAGGGTTTTTGAGATATTTATTCTAATCAGAACAGGTTCTTCTGATTCTTGTTCTTTCTTGCTTCTAATGAATGTTGTGTTGATGCACTCTTCCAGGTACCATAAGCAGAACAGACGTTCCTTGCACACATGAGACTGCTTTCATTCTGACCATAGGTTTTTCATTTCTGCTCTCCGTTGGTGGCAGTGTGTGGATAGCAGGGATACATAGTTTACAATTCCTGCATGTTCTTGGTAAGACTCACATTTGAGAGCATCATCAGCAAAGTAACAACCTTTGAGAGAGTCACTAGAGTAAGTCAGGGTTCGTGGTGGCTCAATGAATGATGCAGTATAATGACTAATGGTGTAATCAGCATTAAATAAATGATAAAATGGAAATTCAGAGGCAAAAGTAATTCAAACAGGTATGGCATTGTGAGTAACAACAGTGTTGTTAACTCTTTATTGCAGTGAAAGATATAAAATTAGCTAACATCAGTTCATTTGACAATTAGTAACTCAAAAAGATGGTTCTCAAATCTGAATAGAAAAAGATGGCTCCTCAACGCTATGAAGAACCATCACTGATTGAACAATAAACAAAAATGTGTCTTTTCCCATTTTGCTAAATCGTCATCAATAAATCACTATACACCCATGAATTTTATAATTCCTTTTAAATCAAATTGTTTATATACAAGAGACACACAAAAATTTTTTGCTGAGGACCTCACACAACTACAAGTAGCCCAGACTGTGAGAACTAGGTCATATATTTTATCAGATGGCTTGTATGAAAGAAACCACTGAACAGTGAAATGAAGTTTCCAATGTTTATCATATTTGACAAGTACACTTCTAGACAAAGGGTTAAACAGGTCAATTAAAAGATAAACAAAGACATTGATATATATTTAAATATTCTTTATTCTAAATTATATTACCTTATAATTGACTTTACAAATATGTGCTAATACTAAATTAATTCTTGAAATTTCTAAAATTCAGTTCAACAAAATTTAGATTAGTTTCTTATCTTTATAATGCTATAGAACCAGTTTGAATAACCATTTCAGGTTAATTTTTGCTTCTACAATTTACAGGATAAATTGTCGTTTATTATAGAGCATGAAATATCGATATGTCATATGTTGGTATTGGGTAGCTTCATATGGTACTTGTAAGGTATTACATTTTAAAATAGAAAAAAAAACAAGTTTTAGAAAAACTTGCAGTTTGAAATAACTTACATGTAGTTTAAAATTATGGAAAGCAAGAGAATATTTTGTATAGGGCTACAAATATATGTGATGAATGAAAGCAAATGCATGATAATAATAAACGCCACATTAAGGATGGAGACTCTGGTGGAAAGAGAAATGAGATTGAGAAGTACTCTAAAGGAGGCTTCAATGATATTACTGTGTTTTATTGATAAATACATAGATTTTTGTTTTCTTATCATTTAAACTTTTTAAAACTATTTTGTGATAACTTTTTAAAAAATTAAGAACTCCCATTCTTTCTTACTGTAATTAGAGCTATTACTCTACGTTAGTTACATGATTCTATATTTTCTCTTAAAAATTTTGAGTTTTAGGGATTCCTATGTGGCTCAGTGGGTTAAGTGTCTAACTCTTGGTTTCAGCTTAGGTCATGACCTCAAGGTTGTGAAATTGAGCCCTGCGTCAGGTTCTGTGCTCAGCATGGAGTGTGCTTGAGATTCTCTCTCTCCCTCCCCTCCGCTCTCTTTCCTCCTCTCTCTCTAAGACAAACAAAAAATTGTTGAGTTTTACCTTCATACTTTTTGGCTATAATATACCCAAGTATTCATGGTATTAGAGAACCAATTTTATTATTCTCCATATGTGCAACCATTAGCTCCAACATTGCTTACTGAATAGTCCATTCTACTTTTAATAATCTTTAAAGTCACCTTCATCATATATGAAGTTTTTATATTTGGATGCTTCTCCCTGGGACCTCTATCCTATTCCATTGTTACATTTGCTTATTGTTCCTACAAGACAACACAGTCTTAATTACTCAAGTTTTATTTCCTTTTTATATATGACAGCATATTAGACAACTTATTATTTTAACTAATATTAATTACACTTTTACTCTTCCACATGAGTTTTAGTGTCAACTGTCTGATTTTTAAGGAAGAGTGAATTTGTATTAGAATCACATCTAATTCTGACTGACACCATTACTATATTGAACCCCCTAGTCAACACTCACTGTATTCCCATTTATCATAATGTTTTGTTATTTTTGACTCATAGGTCTTTCTTTCAATGGATCCTTTCCTAGCTACTCGCAAGCCATCATTGTTGCGACCATTCCTCTTACGCGTTTTAGATTCTACAGCTCATGCCTCTTCCTCTCTCCTCAGTCATATCCCTACCCTCCTGTTACTTTAACTTTCTCACTTCTGGATCCTATATTTCTCCTTAATTTTGAAATGTTTTCTTCCTTTCTGCTTCACTTGGATAACTCATACCATTCTTTAAGATTCAACCGAAGCATCTGTTCCTCAGGGAGACCTTTGCTAACTTAGACCCTTCTATTAGATATACACCTATAGTACCTATACATTCTTCTTGTGCCTCTTACAGTAATTATTAATATAACAATATTTGTGTTATTTAAAATTTTAATCCACTGAACTGTTTGTTTTCAACAGCAGGGAATATATCTGTCTTTTGCTTTGTTTCATTAGTACCTAGTACAGTGCTTAGGCCTAGTATCACTCAATATTTATTGAGTGAATGTGTTGATTTTGTCTCTCTGGTTGATTATCATCCTCACCATTCTAATCCTTGTGAAAAGTGCACTAAAAGGAGGGGGGAGGGGGAGGGGGAGGAGGGAGAGAGGGAGGGAGAGAGAGAAAAAAGAGAGAGAGAGAGAGATTAAGATTTCTTTGTGCTATGCGGAGAACACTGGACCAAGGTGCTAGGAAGCTTGGAAGCTGCTAGGTCTGCAGTGGGGTCTGCAATCAATAAGCTTGCTGTCAGGAGCTAGGGCAAGTGTGAATTCTGTCTGGTCCCTAAGTGGTTGGGGCTGTCTCTAGGACCTTGGTCAGTAGGGCCAGCAAGGTCTGCTTTTAGGTCTGTAGACAACATGTGTGTAGATGGGTGTGGCTTCCTCTTGGTACCTGGGCAGTCTAGGATTTGCCTCAGACCAGGGCTGAGGAAAGGTCACAGGCCTCCTTTAGGATCTGCAGTTGGACCAGTGTCAGCAGACCTGACGCTGGTCGCACAGCTGGACTGACATGGCTCCCTCCAGGTTCCTGGGTGAATAGGACTATTCCCAGCCTGTGGCAGAAAGGGACTGCGGCTGAAATACAGGGCTGTTTCAGGATCAGGATTCAGATCTAGATCAGAGGGCTTGTCTCAAGGCATGGACAGGTGTGTCTCCCAGCGAGTCCCTGGGTGGGCAGGAGTGTCCTGGCCCATGCCTGGGAAGGCCTTGGGGCTGAGTTACAGGACGTTTGAGGATCTGCAGAAGGACTAAGGTCATAGGGCCAGTGTGAGGTATAGTTGGGCGTGTCTCTTGACAGGTTGCCAAATGGGACAGAATGGATGGTTAGGAGGGGTTGAAATCACATCAGAGACTATAATCAGGTCCAAGGTCAGCAGGTGTGTCACCTGAGGCGTGGGTGGGTGTAACTTCTGCTAGGTCCCTTGATGAATGGTGCTGGCAGCAAGACCCAGGACACGTGGGGCTGTAGCTGACTCCACACAGAGACTGGGCTGTTTTTGAGTCTGTAGCTGGAACCAGGGTTGGGATTTTGCCACCCAGGCATGAGTCTGCCTCCTCAAAATGGCCCTTCTTGGTCTTGGGCTTCTCCAGGTTTTCACAATCTCCTGCCTGAATCCCAGACTTCCCACAAAGGCACTTTCTTCCATGGATGGCTACAAATGATTGCTGCTGAAGGAGGGATATGAACAGTGGATCTCCTTTTCTTGTTCTCCCATCTTGTTACCTATTTAAATCTCTAATTTCTCTCAGCAATGTATTATAGTTTAGAGTATACAGGTCTTATATGTCTTTCTTTTATTTCTTATATTTCTTTTTTTTCCCTATTGCATAGAATAATTTTTTTTCCAAATTTCAATTTGCAATTGTTTGTTGCTAGTATATAGTATTACGATTACTTTTTATATCTATTTGGTATCCAACAATCTTTCTAAAAACATATTATTTCTTGTGGATTTCATCAGCTTCTCCATAAAGGCAATCAAGTCTTATGCCAATAAAGACAGTTTTACTTTTTCCTTTACAATCTGGATGGCTTTAATTTCTTTATTTTGGCTTATTGCCTACCTAGAACCTCTAGTACATTTTCCAGAATCCTGAATTTTAGGGGAAAGGCATTTGGTTTTTTAACTATAAAAATCATATTGGATATAGGTTTTTATACATCGAGTAAAGAAGTTTCTTTTTATTCCTAGTTTGCTGAGAGTTTTTATAATACTGTTTCCCTCTGGAATACAGGGCAGTCATAGTGACCATCTATTATAAGAGAATATGGTTCCCTAAACTCAGTACTCATTTTGGTCTCACAACCCACTGTGCATGTAGGTATCATCTGGCCTTTGTTTCATCCTGAGAGAATCAGGCCTTGGCAAACTGACTCCAAAATGCAGTTATTTTGACTCAATTATTGCTATGACTAATAAGTAAATTGTCCTTCACCTCTTCATCTCTGGCCCAAATATCTTATGTTTTCTGTAAACACCCATGATAGATACTGAGGCAGACTAACTCGTTCGCTTTCAAGCTAGGTAAAATCTGAGACTCTTCAGGGTTCTTGATAGTACTATGTTCCATTGGTCTAGGAGAGAGGTCTCAGAAAAAGATATAGTTCTGTGATCAGCATGACCAAAAGAACACATGGTTCATTATGATCATAAAGTCCAACGCTTCTATGAATGTAGAAATCGTATTCCAAGTGTACTAGTCAAGCCTATAGCCCAATTCCAAAGCAGGTCTGAGAGTTTCAAAGAACTATTTTTTTTAATACTGCAGTGAAATACAGTAAACATGGATGGTTTTATTTAGTTGTTTATCAAATACTAGGTGCTAAATTCTTTGCAAGTATTAACTAATTTGATTCTCATGATAACCCTATGAGTGTTATCTGTTAGCATTTTCACAGCACTGCACTTAAATTGTCCTGCAACCTTTTCCTAGAATTTTAAGATCTTGTTGAAAATGATGCAGTGAGAAGAAATAGATATCCATTTGCTTGCTTGTTTGCTTTTTTTGTTGTTGTTTTAAATCTGGCACTAGAAACTTCAATATGGCTTCCAGAAAACGGTACTCATGTTTTATCAATAATTAGTATTCTAAAGAAAGGTACTCAACCTCTTCTGTACACATTTCACATGCCAAGTGGTATGCTACACAAACATCACAGCTACACAGGCATATGCGGATTATACACACAAAGGCGAATCACTCACATTCCCACACACACAAACACGTGCACCCAGATTTCTTGGCAGTTTCTCTGGATTGTATTTCTACATAGCAGGTCTATGGTTTCCAAGAGTGATGAGATAAGAAAATGCTGAACAGGATCTATTTTCCATTCATTACAGTACAAAGATACAGGCACAAACTATTAGACATATTGGCTCAATGTATGAATGTACTTGCTTAAACACAAATCAATGACAACACAGCTCTAATTACTATTATATCTCCAAGTACTTATGGTAGAACCACCGTAGATTCCAATGTTTTGAACTACTGAGATAGCTAAGGTTATAGGGACAACTGAAGTCCATTAAGTGTCATTAATAAGTACTTTAGCTAATTATGCCAAACTTGAAACTTCTGTTCTCCACCTTTTGTAAAACTGTCCTCACTGAAGATCCTAACAAAGCAAAGAGCAATCAACTATTAGTCTTGAGCATAAATGAATCAGAAGTTTTCTCTATTTTTTTGAGCTCAATGAACACCATCTTTGACATGTGAGGATGGTGTGAAGATCATAAGTCATGAAGTCAAACAAACAGACTGAATAGTATCATCTTCTGAGTGTAATGCAGCACCCTCCTTCTTATCTCATAAATTTGTTGAAAAGATATAATATGGTATTACACTGCTAAAGAATTCCTGAGGTTTAATAAATATTTCTTATACTCATCCTTTTTCTTAGTACTCCCATCACTTAAATTTGACAACAAACACAGGTAAATAAATAAATCACTTGATAAAGGAGAAAAAAAAAGAGACAGTCACATCTACCAATTTTTTGATCGATGAATGATAGTCTCTAAATCTTGCCCAGAAATTTATTCATACTATTATCTTTTATATTTAAAGATAGTGCTCTTTCAATCTTAATTTTGGTTTATGTAGCTGAAGAGCTACATAATACTAATACTGTCCCCAGTAAATTACATAATGTTTATATTCCATTATTTTTGCTTTTTTTTTTTTTAAACTGATTTGTTTGGGGCAGGAAATGTGGCACATCTAAGGAGTACACATTTCCTTGCAGCAATGAGTGACTAAGTGATAGAGTAATGACTTTAAAGATGAGAATGAAAGTGGGCTGTGGACTTCTCTTTACAAGTTTTTCCTTTCTCAATTCAGGCAACTTTTTTCTTTCTTCCGTTTTTCTCCCTTCTCTTCACAACAGAAACATCATATTTTGTTTACCATGTGTATCACATCTAACAATGATATCATGATTTTAAGGGACATAGTTTACAGAGCTAAGCATGGCATATGATAAAGCAGAATGACAGAAAAAGACCGAATCCCTTGTGGCTTCATTGAGAGGCACCATGATGAACATTCTGCACATTAACCTCTTGCGTGAGACAAATAAACTCCTCTTGTTGATTAGTCAGATTTTCTGTTATTTCAACCAAAAATATCCTTAAGTGATAAATCGCCATACTCTGTACTTATCAACATGTCCTTTGCCCAAGAAACAAATTTAAAATGTCAACCAGATTTGTATGCATTTTCTAAAATCAGAGTCTTAGTGACACAAAACACAATAACAACAAAATCCTTAAAACTTGTCCAAAAAAAAAAAAATCCTATTTTTGCATGGATTTACACATGAGGTAAAGAAGACTAAAACAGTGAAAGATTCCAAGTACTGAATCTCTGTAGTATACTTTCTGAAAAATTGTTGGGAAGAATTCCCTTCTGTTGGATATCTAAGATCTTTTAGATCTGACACAAAATATTTAGCATCAACCAAGGTGTGATGAAATGAAGCCAAGGTAGTTTTGCCTTCTTGGTGTGAACCAAGTACTCCAGAGATGTATTCATATAAACCTGACCTTGTGAATCCTTTATTTCTTAAATGCATCTGTTTTGTAATATACACTTCCTTATCCTTAATTCAATAAATCTTTCCTTATTGGCATAGTGTTTTTTTTTGTTTTTTGTTTTTGTTTTTTGCTTCACTCTTATGGTTTCACTTGATGGTTTTCATAAAGGCACATTCAAAATGTGTGTTGTTCTTTCTCTACATCCTTATATTATCTTCATGTATGATGTCACATCCCAATACTATCCTACTAGATTGATTCTTACTCCTACTTCACTAATTTCAAGGACAAATTGACATTGAGCTTAATGTTGCCATTTTTAATAATCTCTAAGTCATGTTTTATTGTGTTAATAGGTTATTTATGGTTTTACTGCAAATGTGTTTAATATTTTATATTTAAGATTTCTGGCATATTTTGTATTTTCAGCTCTAAATTTCCATCATGTCATGTTCTTCATATCATCCTTTTCAAAGATCATATAGCATGTTACAGTTTTAAGAAAGCTTAGTAACATGGGTTACAATTTTCTCATTTTAGAGCTAGTAGCATTTTTTTTTAAAGTTGCTAGAGTTAAATGGAGTTAACTCTGTAGGGATAGAAGTAAAACCATAGATAATTGATAGACAAATAATTCTTGTCCTCAGTAAAGTAAATTAATTTTGTTCCACAGATATAAAATTGCTTTTTATCCTAAAGAATAGATGATTCCAAACACTACATTTTATTGCCCTATGGGATATTAGTTCATTTCTATTAGCAAATTCATTTCATCATTACCGATTGTATATATATGTACCTATTCTTCAAATTCACCTTTAACATTTACTGATTTCCTCATTAAATTATTGAGTTAAATAAAATTATTAGCATCTGATATTATTTGCATGAGTCATGTTTTTAACTTTCTGAAAAATTACACTTTAGTGATACTACTAATTCTATTGTGTAAGTGATGCACTGTGATTCTGGATGTTAAAACAGTTGTCCAATTTGATTACCTGACTACTAGCAAATCACAAAGTCTAGTTCTTTCCTCTTCCCTACTAATACATAATTAGTGATATATCCTAAAATTTCAGCTCATATTTCTGACTTTTCTCTCCCTAATTCTGTTTTTGTACCTGATTACCTATATATATCCACTTGTCTTACTCACATTAATACATACATATATATACACACACAGAGAGGCCAAAAAAAGAAGTAATATGAAGACCAGGAAACATGGGCAAAATATTCTATTTCATTAGATTTCCTTGTTTTTATTTTCACCAATAATAAAATGAGTAACTACTAAACAAACAGGAAAGGCCACATGTTAATTTTGTGTTGCTTCTAGTTACCTAATTGCTACAACCCTGAATAAACAGTGGCCATTTAAGTATGAAGGGAGGTTTTATGTTTTGTTTTGTTTTTAGTTTGTTTTATTGTGATACCTATGTGTACAGGGTTACTATATTTGCAACCTGCTGACCATTTGTTTTTCTTGCAACTGTTTATGTATAATGTTTCTCTTCTGGAGAGGAAGATGTTTCCATTTAAAACAATGGTGGTGGTATCAAAGAAACAAGGAATTTGTTTTTAAAATACCGTGTTTTCTATTTTAAAAAAGAAGGGAAAATTAAGGGAGAAAGGGGTATTTGGTTTAAGAATAGCACATGGACAGAAGATGTGTCCAATTAGATCTACTGCTTCTCTGTCAAAGACTGAGAACTCTACAGAAAAATAAACTGCATTTTACTCCCTGGGCAGAAACAGTCCATCAAGTTTATTTTCCTCTTTGAATAGCATGGTGAGTAGGGGAGAAGGAGAGAGAAAACCATGGCTTTAAAGGGATTTCAAAATTATTCTTTGTGACTTTTTTTTTTTTTAAAGAACAGCATATGCATTAAATAGCCCCTCAGCTCTTGCACAGCAGTGATCCAACCAGTCTGATATCTTCTTGTAATGTTCCTTTTGTCAACCATACTCAGCTAACGAGGACCTTAGTTCAAACCAATGTTTCCCAAACTGTGCTATGGGAAACCTTCACCAGGTATTAGCAGTTACTAGGTGGGAAGGGAGAGGGGAGTGGCTAGGTTGTTTGCAATTAAATATGCTTGTGAAACCCTATACTAATTAAAGTTAAATGAGTTTCTTTTTTTGCAAAATATTTAAGAGACTTTGTTATCCTAATGTAACTATGTATTTTAGCTTTTTAAGCTAATTTAGCTTAATGAGATTGTGTTTGATGGAGGGTAGGTAGGCACCCCTTAGCCTTCCACAGTCTGGAAAGGGTGGATCTGGAACAAAGATCATCCTTGACACAAAATTGGAAGCACTGGTATGGCAATACCATGCCTCCTTTGTTCTTTGCCTATCCCCATTGGCAAGGACAGCAGACACTCAATATGTATTTTGTGAATACACGCCATCTCCTTTGTAATCTACCCTATCAATCATAAGCCTTCTACATTAAACAAGTCATTTAATATCCTTTCTATCTAGGAAATAGTTGTTTTGAGGATCAAATTGCATCATGGAAATGAAACATCTTTAACAGCCGTAAACATTAAATTAAACATTATTCAAATATAGAATAATGGGATGCTGCAACTGGTCACAGAGGATTATCTGGTTCAAATAATTCATGTACCAGTCAAGAAAATTGAAGTTACTTGAACAAGGTCACACAGCTCATCGTTGTCAAACTATAACTGGAACCTGTGTCTCATAATTTCTAGCTCAATGCACTTGACATCATGATTATTATTTCTACTTGGTGTGAGTTTTAGCACATTTATTAGGTAATAAATTTAGGGGGAGGAGTAAATCATATTTACTAGCAGGGTGTTTGAGACCAAATGGGAGAAAATAACTTAATAATTGTCAGATACAATAGTGTGTCTATATTAAAGCTGTGCATGGTAATAAAAACTAACAGAGATAAAAATACAAAAGATAGATAACCCTTAAAAGGATCTCTGAGCACAGATATTTTATAGTTTTGAACTCACAGTCCTATGTCCTGAGCCCAGAACATTTATGAAGAATTATGTAAAACAGTAGATTAACTTGGCTTAAATGCCAAAGAGATGAAGATTTGGACTGACAGTGTTTATGATGTCCATAGTTTTCTCTCTCGCTCTCTCTCTCTTAACATAATTGATTTTGACTGGGCAAATCATGTTGTTTTCATTGTAATGTCACTGCAATTTATGATTCCATAAGGCACATGAATAGATTTTTTATTTCATTTGCTTTGCATTTCATTTTAATGCTACCCAAGAAAATTACCTACACAACGAGGCATGCTACCTTTTATTAGCTTCACCATGTTTCCATTTTCATATTTTTGATCACATCAAATTTTGTTTTAGCTGCACTGTAAAATTAACTCTGCTTTCACAATTAGATCATTTACCTTTAGACCCTTTTCTTGTCAATTCTTTATCTGTAGCATGATATTAAATGTAAGCATATACCCAGTAAAACAAAACAGCAACAATCATCTGCTTAATATTATATAACATTTATGAGACAATTTTATTTTATTTCCAAAGAAGAGTTTTGCTTTAGACTCTTAGTCATTATTTTAATAATCTTTAAGAAGCAGGCAAAGATATAAAACCCTAACATAAAGAATTTTTTTTTTTTGGTTGACAAATTAGTTTTATCAACCTCTTATTATATGTAAATGCACAGTTTCTATTCATAAGACTAAACAGAAACACAATCAGATTATGCTATTTTCATACACTTTATGGCAAATGAAGATTCAGTGATGGGATTGGCAAGTATTGGAAAATTAATGTGCCCCTGTGGATTATGTTCCACAAAGATAAACGATTTCCTTTGTGCATTTTTCTCAGAATTGGAAGTAAATTATTCTCCCTCTACCTTCTGTTATTTAGTTGCAAGCTTCCATTTGTCCATTTGTGTTTGGCACTAGCTTACATTTGAAATTAGATTTTTTTTCCCTTTTAGTTTTAGTTACAAATTGATATACTTCACAAGATCCTTAGGGTTCCAGTTTCTCTTTTATATGCGATGGAAGATTCTGCAGGCAAAGGAGAAACTACCAAAGAGAATTGAGCATAATGAAAACTGGACACACTCTTACAAATGCCACACCAGATATTTCAGACAAACTTAAATCTTAACGGACTAAAAGAGTAGTAAGCAGTGATAAAGACAGACTGTATTCCAAATCGTCAAGGCTGTCATTCTTTTAGCTACTAACTCCTAATTGCCATAAGGTGTGGGACTCTTTCTTTTTTTGTTTTGTTTTTTTAAAGATTTTATTTATTTATTTATTTATTTATTTATTTATTTATTTATTTATTTGAGAGAGCAAGCATGAGCATGGGAGGGCAAAGGGAGAGGGAGAGACGCAGGCTCCCCACCAAGCAGGGAGCCTGATGCATTGGGCTCCATCCCAGGTCCCTAGGATCACGATCTGAGGGGAAGGCAGATGCTTAACCAACTGAGCCACCCAGGTGCCCCAGGTGTGGGTCTCTTTCAATGAATTTTATTCCCTTAAATTACCAATGATTTCATAAAGCAGACTCTGTTGAGGCAGTCAGGGGATATGGCTTGTCAAGGATGGGGGAAAATATTATGCTTTCAATATTAACCAAATCCTCTATTAATCACCACATAATTAATGAGACCCTACCATGACTACAGCATTCTATTAACACTAAGAAAACAGAAGAAGAGTAGAGTTCCTTTTATTAATGATCCCACAGGCTGAGAAGGTAAAACTTGAGATAACATTAACCTGTATAGAATGACTTAATATGAACAATATGAAGTAGAAGGTGTTTCTGACTAAAGAGGTTAGATGATGCACATCCCTCAGTTCCCTGGCTTGCTGTATTAAACACTGTCAGCTCAGTTTAAACAATATCAGCTTTCTTTTAATATATAACCAGGATGAGTCTTTCCTTTGAGGATCTCTCCTTTCCAAATAATTTTGAACATCTCATTGTTTTATTCAACAAATATTTAGTGCCTACTAAGTACTAGGAACTCTTCTAAGGGCAATGGATAAAAAGGTAAACAAAACAAGACAAAATATACCAACAAATGAAAGCACTCATTTTCATAGATTTTATACCCTAGTAGGAGAAAAGAAAGGAAAAATTTAGGTTTCATATGTATATTTATAGCATGTCAAATGGTTATGCAGATAATAACAGGTGCAACTGAAAAAAACCAAGGAGTCCAGATGACAAGTTTGTCTGAGAGACTGCAATTTTAGTTGGGGTGTTTTGCAACAGATCACACTGAAAAGGTGTTCTTGGCACGAAGGCCTTATAGAAGTCAGGTAGGGAGCCAGGAAACGTGTGAGGGAAAACAAGTACCAACACACTAGAGGAATGTGTCTGAAATATTCAAAGAATAGCAGAAAGAGTGTGATCAGGTTTGGGGAACAAGATGGAAAGAAGTAGAAGATGAAAGAGTAGCAGAGTCATTGGATTAGGCAGAGCCATACTGGCCACTGTAATGATTTGGGCATGTGCTAGAAAGCATAAATGGGTTTTCTTCAGAACATGACTATGATCTGACGAGTTTTGAAAGGATTACATTTGTTACTCTGTTGGTAATAGGTCATAAGGAACTGGGAGATTTGGTGGGAGGCTATTCCAATAATCTAGATGAAATCTGATTCTTGCTTAATAGGATAGCTGCTTTTAAGGTGATGTGAAATAAGTAGTAAGTAGTGGGTTTTTATACATGTTTAAGACAAAGCTAACAATTTGCTGACAGATTAGACACAAGGTGTGAGAAAAGAGGATTCAAGACAAATCCTGGATCAATAGCTAGAGGAACTTCAAGGGCAAGAGACCATTTTAAAAAATGGAATAAATCCATAGCAGAGGGAACAAAGATAGTGAAGAAAAGAGACTGGAGATTTGGAGCAATGGACAAACTAGGAGAAAAGATGGGATCTCTTGAGCAAGAGAAGAGATCAGCCTTGGGAGCAAGAGGTTTGAGGGTAGTAGCAGGGAGCAAGGCAGAAAGGGTGGGTGCAGATGTGCACAGCTCTGCACAGCAGGGAAGCTACAGCGATGGCAGCAAGTCCCATACATTCATGCTGTTGGCCACTCATCTCTTTCTGCCATTATCCATATTTGTAACTTTGTATTTCTGAACTTCAATCATGTGTCACATTCTTTTAGTCTGCTACTTAATTTTAAACAATATTTTATTAGGGAAAGAGAGAGATAAAGAGGAAAGAGAAAGAGAATAGGGGGCAAAAGAATGTAGAGAGAGTAAAAAGAAGAGAGGGAGAAGAAAGCAAGAATGAAACACACACCAAAAAAAAGAGAGAGAGAGAGAAAAAAAAGTAAAGATTCGATGATTAGAGCTCCATATTTTAGCAACCAAGGTGAGGAGAAACAAAGATTTAATTAGAATTGATAAATCAGAAGCTTGGTAGTGACAGGAATCCAATTTTTTTAGGGCTAGCTAACAGCGAGATTTGCATAGCTGTCCCTCAAAAATATCTGCATAATTAATTAAGTGCTCAAAGTGGCAGAGCATTTTAAAGAGTGAGGGGCGTTAATCTGCATTTGTGTATTTAGAATTTAACCTGGAAACAAAGGAACCTAGAACAGTGTAAAGACCTAATTCCAAAAACAGCCTCATATACGGAAAGTAAATCTTTTTTTTTTTTTTAATAGGAGCAGATTTTATAAGAGATGTTAATACTTCTCTGCTATATATTTATTCTTAGATACCCAATTTGCTCTGTGGAGCTCTAACATCTAATATTTACATAACAAATGATTTTAAAATTTACAGGAGAGAACCTCAAGTTACAAGACCTTGAATCTTTCATGTGTATACACCTCAGTCAAGCCATTTTAGTTGTATTTAGGGGCAATATCTGAGGTAAGGGTAATATTCCTCTCTCTCCTCAGCACTGAAAATAAATTTGCTCTCAGAAAACTGAAGAGATACTATCTATGCACACTATATTTTATTATCGATCTCTAGAGACTATAAATTTGTGACTGAATTGTTTGGATAAACACACAACTCTAATTTAGAGAAAGCAGGAGCAAAATGTGATTTATTAAGTAGATATCTAATAACCTAATCTACTATATTATATCCAGTATAGAAGAAAGCAGGGAACAGATGTTAAAGGAATACAACTGATCAAAGACCATGTAAGCATTGTCCAGGGAGAGACACCCTGCCTCCCAGACTTGGGGACTCTTATCCCTGTGGCCAGAGAAGATTAATCTTGGAATATCTAAAATGTTCTGATTCCAGCTCTCCAAACAACCTCCTAAAAACAATTAAGCCTACCCTGTAACATACTTACATGGAGCAAAGACAGTGATGGCCCAACTCAGTATTCTGGCTTACAGATGTATTTTCCTTAGACGTCAGAAAATTCACTTTCTGATTTTTATATCATGTCCTGTGAGCTTAGATGATAAGCAGACACCTTTGGAAGGGTATCTATTCTTGATGTACATACAAAATCAATTATATGACTATAAAACATTAATCAAGTAGTTTGTACAACCACAGCTTTGATTATGGTTACCTTACTTATAAAAAGTGAGCATCTTTTGGAGATTGTTTTATATTTTTTACTTTAAAAGACAGAATAAATAAGTGTAATACAAATTCAGAATAGTTTCTCTTGCTTCGTTCTACATTAACAGTCTGGAAAGACAAGGAACAGCTTTATCTATGCTAATATTATCAATAAACTGTGAGTTTACTTGCTTACCCTGGCTATGTCATGTGGCGGACATTATAAAAAAAAGACTTAAATTTCTCCAACTTCACTTTATTTTAGAGGGAGTGAGAGAAGGAACTGAAACAGATTCAAAAGCTAGAACTCAGGGTATTTATACATGAGATTAGTCTCCGTGAGAAGAATTTAACACTCTTAAAATGTCTTCCTATAGTCTGAAAACATTTATATTTACATTTCCCCCTGGATTTTGTTTTTGTTAAAAACAAAACAAAACAGAAGAGAAAATATTTTCGACTCCACAATTATTCCCACCCCAAGTGGTCAGAAAAGAGGAAGAACACAACATTTATTAAGACTCACCTCATGCTACACAGTGTGCCCCATAATTTTACAGATGTTATGATACTTAGGCCTCTCAACAGCCCTAATGATTAGCTATCACTACCTCCATTGGGTAGAAGATGGAATTAGAGACACAGAAAGGGAAATGTCTTGCCAAATAACTTATAAATGAAAGAACAGAAATTAGAACCCCAAAATGATTACCTTCCAAATATATCCCCTCCTGCCTCTTTCTTCCCATAGACAGAGCGAGAGTAGAAAATTTCAAATGGCTAAGACTGGGAAGATTTTCAAAATCTTCAGTCTATTCTACTTATAGATTTTTTCCATCATAAACCGACATTTGTACTTTGGTTTTATTTTAGAAGACTTAAAGCATTCGTAAGTGGAGAGAGATGAAAGATGTTAAAGAATATTAATTCGATTCAAAATGTAGTTTTTGAGCATTTGCTATGTGTAAGGAATTCTCTTAAAATTCCTCTTGGGGGAACAGAAAAAAGAAACAGGAAAAATATTCCATCTACCTCACCCCTAGCTGACTGTAGAGAGCTTTAAGTGTTTAAACTGCTTTTCATACAATTTTATTAATCATGATGTACTTTTGATAATCCTAATGTTATATCAACATGAGCAAAGGAGATTGAAGATAAAACAACTATCAAATTCCTTCTAATTACCAGCCAGAATCACTGAGACCCAAAATCTTTCCATTTTCCCTGCTTGTTAAAACACCAATCAATTTTACTCTGAGTTTGATGGAATGCCTTAATTCTTTACACAGTTGATGTACTTTAAGCTTAAGGATGCACCAAAATAACAAAATCCATAGAGAGTCAAAGGTCCTTAGGGCTGAAATTCTTACACAAGCCCATTTAATCAGAGGGAACCTCAATAGAAGGAAACTAATGTTGATACTTTTCTCAACCAAATTAAGCCTACGATGCTTCTCTGCAATTGGCAAAAGCTTCCTTCTTGATCAAGGAATCTTTTGAAACTTCTTGATCATCAAAGAAATCACAGAAAATGTCTTGATGGACCAAGTAGACATAAGTAAGAAACATGCAGATTCTATTTTTTTGAAGTATGGACTGTTTTCCACAGAAAAGAGAGGATCACTCTCTTCGATTTGAACATTGTACCTTCCACATGCAGGTGACATTTGGAAAGCTTCAAACGAGCTTAACGAGCTTAAAATAGTCTGAAAGAACAGAGTATATACGAAATCTGAAAGGAGATAGTTCACATGCAGCAGCATGTTTAAAATACTATTTTTTCTCATAGCAGTCTAAGATTCTTAAGTGCAAACTACTACCCATTTCTTTTGAGAAGGTGAATAAACTCATGGACCAATCTTAGCATTATATTTTTCCTTTTGACAAATGACAAAATTGATCACTCATACTAATGATGAAATGATACGTAAACATTTCTGTGACAAATGACATCACAGACTTTGCAGGAAAATTAATCAAACAAATACATGTGCAATAACGTTCATAGCAGCACTAATCACAATAGCCAAAAGTTGAACACAATCCAAATTCTCACCAACGAATAAATGCATAAACAAAATGGGATATATCCATACAATGGGTATTATTTAGCCATAAAAAGAAACTCAGTACTGATACATGCTGAAATGCGGATGAACCTCAAAAACACTGTACTAACTGAAACAAACCAGACAAAAAAGACCACATATTGTATAATTTCACTTCCATGAAACATCAAGAATAGGTAAATCCAGAGAGTCAGAAAGCAAGATTAGTGGTTTCCAGGGGTTGGAGGTGGGAGGAATGGGGACTGACTGTTTAATGGGTATGGGATTTCCTTTGGGGGCAATGAAAATGTTTGGAACTAGACAGAGGCGATGGTTTCACAACACTGTGAATGTACCACGAACCACTGAACTGTACATTTTAAAATGGTTAATTTTATGTTATGTGGATTTCAACTCAATAGTCTAAAATGAAGATGCTATTAATAATTACTCTGGAATAGCAGGTATAAACCAAAACTACTCCCAGTAACCCAGGACATACGGTCTTCCTATTTATAAGGTGGTCATCCAAAACTACAAAATCTGGTTTTATGGGCATGAAAGTTCTTGGTAATTTGATCTCAAAAACTTAAATTTTGTTCATTGCTCTTCCTTCCTGTTTGGAGGAATTCATTTTTAAGTCTTTATTAGTGCTTTTGATACCTATCTCCAAATTGATAAGTTATGCACATGTTTAAAAATGATTAAAATACTACATTAAATTACCTTTTATTGCATTATATCACAATTTATTTCTTTTTATTTTATTCTCCATTTTTCGAGGATCATAATGGTAAAAAAAAAAAAAGTCAAGAATACATCTCATTATGACTTATCTTTCCACAAACTTCTTTCTTGTCTTGTGATTATGTATGAGAGGGACAAGTTCTCCATGATTCAAAAGGTGACATTACTTTGAGGTTCTGCAATTAGTGGAAACTGCAGCACTTGGATGTGGCAGATCTCAGAAGGGAATGGCAACATGGGGCATTATGGAGGCAGTCTTGTGGATGTCAGTGTTCCATATGAATATCCCCATGCCCAAGTAGAGCATGGGCAGACACAGCATAAAAGCAGTGGATGTCCAGGCCTTCAAGGTCTCACTAGGACTGAAGTAGGAGTGATGGTCACTGTGACTTGAAAATGGAGATAAGTTGGCCCTCCTGAAATCCAAATTATTAGTTTACTCTTTAAAGGGTCTTTCCCCTATATCAACCAGCCATTGTATGTGAGCTTCCCCCATGGCTTGGGATAAAGTCACTCTACTCAACCAAGGGCAGTCATGGAGAGAGACTAAGCTGAGAACTGTCAGCTATCACTGCCTCCAGCAGCCAGGGAAAGGAGCACAGCAGCATGGAGAACGGAGATTTGGGCAGTATACATGTATTAACAATATCTTTAGTTATCAAAATGAAAGCCCCACAGGGTCAGGTATAGATGCCTAACATGCTCTAGCTAAAGGAATCACTCAGATAATGTTGGTCTTTTGAATAAATATGGCAACAGGAATTTGAAGGAAGCAAGATTTGAACTTCCAGGGGGAAGAGCATGTAAAATGACTCATTGGTGAAGGGCTGGTAGAGAAGGAACACAGCTAACTATAGGAAAAGAAAGATTTTGAGAAATAGTTGGAGATAAGACAGGAGAGTTGGTACTACACTGTGTTTGCCTTTGAGAGCCAAAGAAAAAGTTGTGGGTGTTAGAAAAGTTGTCTTACCTCTCAAGTGAAAGTATAGAGGAAAGGCAAGGGCATTTGAGGATATTTATTTATAAAAGGAATGATACGTGGGATGATTGTGGCCTGAAGGGCCAGTTAACAAGGCTGCTGGAATTAATCTCATCACAAGTGGAACAGATGCTAGTGATGGAGGCAACAGGGGGATACAGAGAAATTGACAGACTTAAGTCATATGCTGACCGATGAGTATCAGAGATAATAGGGAAAGGGATATCAGAGACCACCCAGCCTTCACAGCTTAAAGTATGGAGAATGGTATAGTTGATGGCAACTAGAAGCAATAAAATTTGGGCTGGGGGAGGATAATAATTTCTATTTTAGATATACTAAGATTGAAGTATATTCCTCTTATTAGAACCTTAGATATGTCAGCAAAAAGAGCCCCAGGGGTTCTCATGCTGGGACCTGCCACTTCCGCTATAAATCTGTATGTCCCCTTCCATACCTAAGAAGGTTGCTACATCTTAAGGGGAAGATTGTCTCTTTTTGCTTCCATCCGATCATCTGCACCTGCAATAAACACCAATTATAGTGCCCTTTACAGGACCAGTTCCAAGTTTTTATTGAGTCAGCCCACATGCCTTGCTGATGAAGCTATAGTCCTCACAGACTAGAGGCTGTACTTCACTGAAGGACAAAGTGATTAATGGATGGCCTTTCCTTTGCTAGGCTTTGGGAGATCAGACAAGAATAAGAACCATTTATGTATTAAATAAATGATAAATATATTATTTTTTCCCAGACATTAAATCCCTAAATAGAAATGCATTAGGTTTGACTGTGACTTCCAAATTGTTCTCTCCAGGGGTGGGGAGATGCTGGGAAATAGTTATCAGGGTTCAGATATGCTTGGAAATAGACATCCTAGAACCACATCAGCTGAATGGACAAAATTTCTGTTACTGGTCAGCCTGAGTGATCAGCACACAATCTTAATGAAGTCAAGGTCAGAGGCTGGGTCTCTTTCTGGGTCAGTTAATTCTGCTTCTTCCTTGACAGTGGACTTATAAGCCAACGATCCCACAAACTGAGATATCTCACAGTGAGAGTGAGTATGGCTGCTTCAGCAAAGCATATCCTTGTCAATGAGAAAGCAAGAAAAATGACATATCTTGTTAATGGTGTTCAGAAGTGCAAACATGAAGTATAAGCATAGATGGTACATAAAATATGTGGTTTCTCAGAGATTATTCTAGTGCTTCCATTTTGGTTTGTTCACTTGACAATCACTAAGCATCATTAATGTACCTAAAGCATGCCTGGCCCATAATACACACTCAAGAGATTTTTACTGAATTGTATGAATGCACACATTAAAGTAGTTATCAATATGTATGTTATAGATGAGTTACTAAAACATAAGTTAACTTACACACAAAAAGGAGGAGAGTTTTTGCCCAAAGGCACACAGTTGGAGTATACCAGAACCAAGATTTAGCCCAGAATTCCTGAATTCAAAGCCAGTGTACCACATTGCCTCATTATCTAGTAAAAGCACAAAATAAATAATAATAATATGAATATAAGAATTACAATTCACTTCAGGAGGATTTTCAACTTATAGAAAAGAGATGACAAGAAGTTTTATCTGAACAACTACTCAAAAATGGGAATGAGTATGAGAAGGAGCGGACTCAGCTGAAGGCATGAAGAAGAACAATAAAGTTTCAGAACAATAGATAATAGAAAAGAGAAAAAGAGAAAATCATCATTAAAGAAAAAAATATGGAATTTTGCTGGTAATAAGGGAATGTAGATTAATGTAACAATGAGCTTGCTTTTTAAATTATTTTTTAAAGATTTTATTTATTTATTTATTTATTTGAGACAGAGAAAGAGGGCGTGAGCACAAGGGGTGGGGAGGGGCAGAAGGAGGGGGAGAAGCAGACTCCCTGCTGAGCAAGGAGCCAGGTGTGGGGCTCAATGCCAGGACCTGAGATCATGACCTTAGCCGAAAGGCAGACGCTTAAACAACTGAGCTTGCTTTTTTATCCAACCAATATTCACGAGAGCCTACTATGAGCCAACTACAGAGAAAAAAGATACACATATAGACTCCGGATTTTGGTAAGGGTATGGTGTAATGATCAACCTCATATTCTATTACTAGGGGTATAAAATGTAAACACTTTCAAGGAAGCAATTTAGCAATGTGTTTCAATAGTCATTTAAGATGTTCATACTATTTCACCAAGGAGTCCTTCCTAGACCATCCTAGAACTCTTTCTTCCTCTTTTTTTAAAATTAGGAGCAGGGACCCAGCTGCCTCTGTTGATATTAGGTCTGTTGTTCCTCTACAAGACTGCTTTGGAAGAGCCACTTTTAGAGATTATCCTTTGGGCTCTATCCTAATAAAATAATAACTGGGAAGATATTTATACACAAGGGCATTTATAGAGACATTTATCCAGATAAAACATACATATAACTTGGGAAACAGGACAGTTAATTAATACATCAAAATACAGCCATATGATTACATATAATGCAGTTATTGAAAATGCTATCTTGATGACATATGTAATTACAAGGTATAAATGATCATAATATAAGTGAAAACTGATATAATGAAGAATATACAGTATGTCTTCAATTTTGAAAACTGTATGCATATAGCAGATTTATTCACACTACAATATGCAAATGGAAGTTTCCTTATTTCCCATAATATTGTATCCTTCACAAGGTCTACTACACTAGAAAGACAATAATTTACTTTCAACTTGACAGATATTACTATCTCATTTATTTGTGGGGCATGAATGCTCCATCTTCCACTCCCATTAATGTTCCTGTCCAAGATGGTGCTGGATATATAGAGAAATAGGAGGATAAAGGGCTTCATGTCTTTGAAGAATCTTCTGACCTTCACTTGTCCATGCTCTGCACTGACTGGTTTCCTAGAAGGGTGCCCCATTAGTACAGTTTGCTCTTTTTTGCTGTTAGGGCAACCTGCTAGTCATATTGATGACTGTGGTCCCATCCATTGCTTCAGTTATAAGTGCATCAGCCATTGCAACCTCTTTGTTCTCATGCTAGGTGCCTACTCATCTACCCCCTGTATTTCCATCTTTTCTATATATCCTCAAAGGGAGAGGTTAAATTTATTGATCCCTTAGACACCAAGTAATGCCAAGGATGATGGTATCTGTTTTCAGCCTCAATACCTTAATGCCTCCTGCTACTACCTCATACTCCATGCTACGTTAGATGCAACTCAAAGCCAAAATCCTAGTTCATGTTTAGCTTCCCTATATAATCTTTGGTAAGTATACTACAGCAGTCGTCCTTATCCACATGGGATAAGTTCCAAGACCCCCTCCTAGTGGATGCCTGAAATCCTACATATACAATGTTTTTTCCTAACCATGGATACTTGTGATAAACTTTAATTTATAAATTAGGCATAGTAAGAGATTAGCAACATTAATTAATAAAATAGAATAATTACAATATACTGTAAGAAAAATTATGTGAGTTTTTTCTCTCCCTCTCAAAATATCTTATTGTACTGTAGTCATCCTTCTTCATGTGATGAGGTAAGATGATAAAATGCCTACATGATGAGAAGAAGTGAAGTGAATGACACAGGCACTGTGATGTACCATTAGGCTGCTCTTGACCTTCTGACTATAAGTCAGAAGAAGGATCATTGGCTTTCAGGCCATGGTTGACCCAGGGGTAACTGAAACTACAGAAGAGAACCATAAATAAGGGGAGACTACTGTATCTACATTAATATTCTGAGATTCCTTCATACCTCTTTAGATATTTTAAAATTCACCTATCTGGTCCTGAGGTGGGGATGGGAAATGACTAGAACACTTGTTTTTTTTTTTTTTTTTTAAAAAGACTTTATTTATTTATTCGACAGAGATAGAGACAGCCAGTGAGAGAGGGAACACAAGCAGGGGGAGTGGGAGAGGAAGAAGCAGGCTCATAGCAGAAGAGCCTGATATGGGGCTCGATCTCATAACGCCAGGATCACGCCCTGAGCTGAAGGCAGGCGCTTAACCGCTGTGCCACCCAGGCGCCCCAGAACACTTGTTTTTTGTTTTGTTTTGTTTGTTTGTTTTTAGAGAGAGAGATTGGGAGAGGTGTGGTGGGGCAGGGACAGAGAGAGAGGGAAAGAGAGAATTCCAAGCAGACTCCACGTTTAGTGTGAAGCCTGACGCAGGGCTGGATCTCACAACACTGAGATCATGACCTTAGCTGAAATCAAGAATCAGATGCTTAACTGACAGAGCCACACAGGCTACCCCTAGAACATTCATTTTTAAACTTCTAGCTCTATCTCATTCTCCCCATAGTCAGTGAACCTAGGAGAGGTAATATGTCCATGACTGTAATTTATATCCGGAGTTCTCCTGGAACATAATTGAACTCTGTGAACTAGACCACCAGGCCTATATCATGATAAGCCAATTAGTAGGGGCAGATATTTGGAAAATCTGTTCTTTCCTTATGGATTCTTACTTTCTAAAACCTATGGTGAGTCTGAACCAAAAGCCAGGTTTTTATAATTGTTTTTTGTTTTTTTAAATGGGCTCCAGAAATCTTGCATGGGAAGCAGATACATAGTTTCTTGTTTTTGTTTTTGTTTTTTTTTTTCCATAGCAAAATCCAATCTCTCTTTCCTTAGGACAATAAGACTCATGACTCAGCCTTGAGGTGGAAGTCTACAAGGAAATACAACTTCCTTGATTTTAATACCTAAAAATCAAATGAAAAACTTATTCTACTTAAGCATACAAACTGAGTAAAAGGAAGTATATAAAGAGTGGTAACAATAATTAATTTTGGCTATTAAGTTAGGAGCAAATTTTATTTTCATCTTTATAGCTTTGCAGTTTTCAAATACAGGCATGCCTCATTTTATTCACTTTGCTTTATTGTACTTCACAGACATTGCCTTTTTTATAAATTGAAGATTTGTGGCAACTCTGCATTGAACAAGTCTGTTCAGCAACATTTTTTCAAGAGCACTTGTTCACTTCATGTCTCTGTGTCACATTTTGGTAACTCATGCAATATTTCAAACTTTATCATTATTCTTATGTTTGTTATGGTGATCTATGATCAGTGGTTATGACTCACTGAAATCTCAGATGATGGTTAGCATTTTTTAGCAATAAAATATTTTTTTAAAGATTTATTTTAGAGAGAGAGAGTGAGCACATGGAGGGGAGGGGTAGAGGGAGAGAGAGAGAATCTCCCATAGACTCCCCACCGAGCAAGTTGGCTGACATGGGGCTCGATCCCACGACCCCGAGATCATGACCTGAGCCAAAATCAAGAGTCAGATGCTCAACCAAATGAGCCACCCAGGAACCCCAGCAATAAAGTATTTTTAAATTAAGGTATGTACATTGTATTTTTAAACATAATGCTATTCCACACTTAACAGAGTATAGTATAGCGTAAACGTAACTTTTATATGTATTAGGAAACCTAAATATTTATTTGACTCACTTTATTGCAGTACTCACTTTATTGCAGTGGTCTGGAACAAAACCCACAATACCTCTGAGGTATGCCTATAATCCAAAACGGGTATGTATAATTTTAATAATGATTTAAAAAATGCTAAAATAATCTTTATTGACGTAATCCTCTTTTTAAAATTCTCTCTCTGAAAACAAAATAAAACAAAATAAAACAACTTATTTTACAATGTTTCGGTTGTCATAGTCTAAACTTTATAAACCGCTGGGGGAAAATCCCTCTGCTTTTGTGAAATTCAGAATCTTTAAAAATATACTTATTTTTTAAATTATTTATTTGATTTTTTTTCAAAATAAACATTTCTCTAGGAGACAAGTCTGTCTGACTCAGAGTAGAGTTCTTCATCACTTTATGGTGGGTCTTGCACAACATCTGGTTATACCTCATTTTGCCAGTAATATTTCATCCAAGACATTTTGTTCCCATTAATTATCATACATAAGAGGAGCTCTTTGTGTTATTTTTATGTTATTATGTTTCCAAGTCTCACATAAGGCAGGCAGTGGGGTTTCTGGGGTGGAGTATGGGGACTGGAGAGAGACATATCCCAATGGAATGGCATGTGAGTAGCCAAGATGATGCTGCATCACTGCAAGCAGATGTTGGGGATACAGAAGAAATCAAGTTACCAAACCACTGTTTATGATTTACAATGTTTGGTCTGTGGATATTTTATAAATGGAGACTCTAGCAAATGGAATTTGAACTTGTGTGCTTCAAAAAATCAATCGTTGCCTCATTCAATCATTCCATGAGAATTTATTAAATATGTTCAATTAAATGTACCAAATGTAATGAAGAATTCAATAACAAAGCCAAAGAAAAAGATAACACAATGATCCCTGATCTTAAAGGTTTTATAATGTACTGAAGAAGACAATGTGTAAACAGCTTAAATATATTAGCAGAAATTTAAAAAGGCCCAAGCTTTATGTTGTGTTTAGTTACACAATTAAGTCTGCTGAGAAATTTGGAAGACAAAACAGAGAAGCTGGCTGTTAAAGAGTGAATTTGCCTTCTCCAGGGTGAGAAGTGCAGGAGGTTGTTCTAGGCTGAAGGAACGGATGATACGGGATACCATTGTCATTAACTCATGCTGTAGTCCCCAGGACCCACCAATTTCACTTCTCAGATTTCTTAATTACATCTGCTCTTCTCTATTCTTATTTCCATTGCCATCATTGTTTGTCACTTAATCTATTGTGGTAACATTTTCATTGGAACTTATTCCTAAATATAATGTGATTATTTATTGTGTTTTACCATGTGCTAGGCACTGTATTGAGCACCTTTTGTGTGATCTCACTTAATTCTGAGGTATGGTGTTTTTCATAATTAGTCATATTTTACAAAAGAGGATTCGGAGGCTTGCAGAGGTTGGTGGAAGAACCAGGACTTGAATCCAAGTAGCCTGACTCTTAAAAATTCTCAAGGGCCTAAGCTCCTCAGACTTTCACCTTGCTCTGAAGCAGGGGTCGACCGACTATGCCCCGAAGCCAAATCCAGCTGCTGCCTGTTTTTGTAAATACAATTTGTTGTAACACATTTATACCCAGGCATGTACATACTGTCTACAGGTTCTTTTGAGTTGCAATGGCAGAATTAGTGCAGAGTTAAATGGTGTGACAGAGACCATCTGGCCTGCAAAGTCTAAAATATCTACTATCTGGACGTTGACAGAAAAAGTTTGCACCCCTTTGAAGCCTCCTAGTATTCTGTAATTTTAGAATTCTCTAGTATGTCTTTTTGCTATTGCAAACAATTAATTCCCTTAAAAATACTGTTTAATTACTTATTAGCTGCCAGGTACTATTCTAGCTCCTGAGGCAAAATCAGTGAACAAAACAGATCATGTTCCTGCTTTGTAAAGCTTATACCTTAGAATATAGAGGAGAGGGAAGACAGAGACAAGGCACAAGATAAGCAAACATATAAATGTATAAGATATTATTAAAACTTAATAAATGCCATGAAGTCAATAAGATCAAATAATGGGGTGAAGTGAGGCTGGTGTGTGGTTGTTTGTGTTGAATGAATGGCCTTACTAAAGAGGTGCTTCATGAACTGGGAAGCATTAGCTGTGTGTAGATCAAAGTTAGAGTATTCCACACAGAAAAGCAAGTGTCAAGCTTTAGGGTAGGAATGAGCTTGGGATGTTGAAGGAACTGAAAGAAAGCTAATGAAGCTTACAAGGAAAGCTATAAGGAGATGGCCTGCGCCCCAAATAGACATGCCAGCTGATTCAACAAATATAGGACAGCTGCCCTGGAAAAGTCACTTGGACCAGCATCAAACTTTGAGTTGAGGTAGAGAAAAACCTATTTCTTTTGATTGATGGTAAGCCACCAATATACTGGGGTTATTTGTTCTCACAGCATCTTAGCCTCTCCTGACTATTACGTATACTTATTATCCTTGATTTTACACTACTGTGTTTCAATACCCAACTCAAGTATCACCTGTTATGGAAAAACTTCAATAAGCATTTGTTATCAAATAGATGCCAACTACTATGTCAGCTGCTATATGGTTACAGGGGTAAATAGTTCATTTTTTTTTCTGCCTATCAGAAATTCAAAGACTACAGAAACAGCCTGCATAAGTAAGCATAATGCAATGTGGTAGGTGTTAATATCAGACATATGACCAGTATGTAATGAACTTTAGAAAAATAATCTAAAAAGAGGTGGGAGTGTAATGCTCAATCTGGGCCTCCCTATTCCATTGCAGCCCACTTTGCACTGTCTCATTTCACTTCCCTAATATCATATAATGTAAGAAACAAAGGTGTCATTACCTCCATTTTATAGATGGAAACAATGAAGCCTGGAGGTTATAAAGAGCTTATATGTGATGACTTAGCAGCAGTTACTGGAATAGAGAACTGAGCCTGAACTTGCGTTTGAAATCAAAATTTAATCTGTACTCTGCCCGACTTAACAACAGATAATGTGACCCCAGTATCCCGCAGTGAATGATAAAAGCCAAGAAGCTTGGAAAGCACAACTCAGCTTTATACTAAGCTTTCCATTTAGTAACCTCTTTGATTCAAATAGGACCACGTTAGATTCTCTGACATTTTAATCAGAAGTTTACCTTGGTTAAAACTGTTTTATTAAGAAATAGCAAAAATCAATTGGGTAAAGAAGCTCACAGGAGGCATATTTAAAATAATTATAAGAATAATCTGTTTTCAAATACTATCTGAACTTTTAGTTTCTAGCTCATATGTAAGGATCTTGGAAGTCACCACTCTGTCCTAATAACAAATTAAAAGATGAACGAACTAAAAAAATCAACAACTTTTCTTGGATTTCTAAGAGAGGTGAAGAAACAATGCTAACTATAGCTACCAATATTGGAGAGACAGACAAGGAATACAGGAAGTCAAGGCTTACCAGAGCCAGCAGAAGCCAGGATAGGGAAACCCAAACTGTAATTGATGAGTTGTGGAGATTCAGTGTAGACTCTTAGTTAAAAACTCCAGGGGCCGGGGTGGGCACAGGGTGGCTCTTTTGGTTAAGCGCCACTCTTGATTTCGGCTCAAGTCATGATTTCAGGGTTGTGAGATAGAGCTGGCATCGGGCTCCATGCTGGGTGTGGAGCCTGCGTGGGATTCTCTCTGTTCCTCTCCCTCTGCCCATCTTCCCAGCTCCTACACATGTATGCTTTTACTCCACCCCCCCCAAAAAAAAGCTTATAAAAAAACTCCAGGGGGACCCAGGCATAAGGGGAACCCCATATTATTAGGAGCTTGACCAGGTAACCCCTTCACACTTTCTGGCAGGGAGTAGGAGAAAGAAATTATTTGGAAATACACCCGAGAACTTTCTTAACAAGGCCTGCTCTCTGGAGAAAGTGCAGTTGATCCTTGAACAACACAAGTTTGAACTGCGTGGGTCCACTTTCACGTGGATTTTTTTTTTTTTTTGGATAAATATAGCTCAGTACTATGAATGTATTATCTCTCCCTTACAGTTTTCTTAACATTTTTTTCTAGCTTACTTTATTGTAAGAATACAGTATATATGTAACATACAAAATATATGTTAATCTACTGTTTATGTTATTGGCAAGAGTTCCAGTCAACATAGTAGGATATTAGCAGTTAAGTTTTTGGAGAGTCAAAAGTTATATGCAGATTTTTGACTATGTGGGAGTTCATCAACCTTAAATTCTGTGTTGTTCAGGGGTCAACTGTAGTTAACTAGGGCCTAACTGTCCTGAGGGAAGGGAAACACCAAATTTCAGATCTCTAGCCATCCTATCCCACCTCAGTGGAGACTGGGAATAAAACTGCAACCTTGTGAACTTCACAGTTGAGAGACACAGGCTCACTAAAAGACTGAGACCTAATTATAGGACTAGGGAATGCTTCTCCTGCCCCCACACCTTGCCACCACATTACTAAATTATTAGCTCTTTATAGCAGTTCCTTTTACCTAGTACATCATGACCGCTATCAAGAAAACATTACAAATACTATCCAATCATGTAAAAGGATCTATTTATATGCAAATTACCAATGATCCCATCAAGATCATAGTATTTTAGAGATGAAAATGATCCTTAGATATCATTCAGTTAAAATATCTTGCCCCAAAAAAGAGCCAATTGGTATGCAGGTTAAAAAAGGTTGAACAATTCATTGTAAGCCTAGCTATACCTTCTGCAGGAGCTCGAAAGCAGCAAAAGCAGTTACCTTTGCACCTCACTAATAGTCAGTACTAGTGTCTATAGGGGTATCATTGGCTCATCAGTGGGATAAGTCAGACTGGAGATGACCTGGCTACTAGATAGAGCTGCAGGACTGGAATCAGGGCATGAAGTTAGAGAAGATATGACCCTAGAATTCAGACGACTCCAGTTGGCTAAATAGTCATCTCCAAGTGAATCTAAAATGAGAACCTGGAGACCTCCACAAGTAAAGACATAGATGACAAGCTTGCACAGATCATAAAGAGGCTTCCAGTCAAAATTCAGAGCAGGCAGCAAGGACAGAAATAACAAGATTCCCATTTCTGCTGGTGGTTGAGAATGAAGCAGCTTGCAAAGCCTGACCCTTGCCTGTCTGCACATGGCCTTCTATTTATATAACCTGACAATGTTCTCCGTTCTTGTGCCCTTATATCATATCCTCCTCATTAGATATTTAGTACATATTTTTTATTATTTTATTGAATATTTTATGCATATATGAAATCTTGACACCAAATTAATTGTAATATCTTAAGGAAAACTATCTTATATTTAGTCCACCCAGCTTTTTGAGTAGTTTGTAGTCATTAATACTTGCTTAATTGATTAACTGATATTTAACTCTTTTATTACCCCTCACCCATTCTCACAGAGAGGTCAGGATAGCTCAGGCAACAACTTAGCTGGAGCCATTTTATCCTGTATTAGCCTCTGTATCTGGGACCAACAGGTGGGTAATCAGTAATTTTCTCCAGCCCAAGGTTGCCTTCTTGGAAGGGCAAGAGGCAGCTGTTTGTCCCTTCCCCCATCTGGGTTGTACTAATGTGTTACTTTTGACATCTGGAGGCAAAGACAAAATATTTTCTGGGAAGAAACTCAGACTTCATCAGATTCTATTTTCATCCCCAAATCAGCAGTTTCTGTGTTTAATTAAGAAGAAAATAGAGACACTGCACAAATGAGTTAAGACTGAGCTGACATATCCTAGTATTATATTAAGAAACATTCATGGAACCTTGCTCCAAAATGACAAAACTGCTCCCAGAATGTGAAATGAAACAAGCTGACTAATTCTTCATTTAGAGATATGAATTATTAATTGGTAACACATTAGAGCCAAACTGAATCCAGTTAAATCTCAGTATTCTAAGATTTTAACACAGTAGTTCAAATCATAAAGTCCTCCTCAAATGTACTCCACATGCCTTAATCTGCAGCCTTACAATTACACTTGTACACTTTTTCATGAATACACGGACATCTGAAAAACCCTACATTTGGAGTCAGGAGGCTTGGATAATAGTTCAGGCCATTCTACTTAACTAGGTGCACAACTTCCTATGTGTAATTTAACTTCTTTCAGCCCTAAAATTTTATTCTAAGAAAAGAGGTGTTGGACTAGACGAGTCCTAAAACTCCTCAAGCTATATTATTCTATGCTGTTGATGTCAGAATAGCATCTTGAAATAGAAATTTCCCTCTCTTCTTTCCTTCCCTGAACTATAGATTCTCCACAACAACCATTCTCTTCTGATCTTATCCCCTCGCCTTCCTATCACCCAAGCTCAACCTCTTTCTGAAAAGTTACTGGCTTGATAAATGAAAGAAATAAGCAAAGCCATTTAGCCTGAAAATATCCAGCTGGTGTGAGATTTTGGCCTACAGTACATACTAATAGAGAAACATTTGAGATAAAAAAAAAAAAAAACTTAATTTACTAATTAAATGACAAGTACTCTTCTCAAATTGTCCCTTTGGCTTACTGTGCATTTCGAGAATTAATTAACAATACAATCAGGCTACAGTTGTGAAATGCCAATATGGACGTGATTTGAAGATGCAGCTTCTGTTTTCCATCATGACATTGTGGGTTGTTGTTGTTGTAGGTTTTAAATGGGAGCTGAACCCTAATGAAGATACTGGGTCTTTCAATTTGTCTGTGTAAAATTAAAACGAGTTTGTGGAGTCTTGCAAGCTCTGCACACAACTCAATGGTACATTTAATGGCGCATTGCCTAGCCCCTGACACAGGCATGTGTCTTGATTAGATTTCTTTAATCGTTTACTAGAAATGAGGAACATAAAGTCAGTTTGGGTTTTGATGATGTCCATATGTTGAACACTTTTGAACTGGGTGATAATAATGCCTCTTGGGTGTGGAACCAGTATATCTGATAGACTGAGTTCAAAGTAGGTTAATACCCTGAAGTAATGAGAGGAAAAACTGAAATGTGCCTTCTTTTTCCTACCTCGAAATTTAAGGTGGCCAAAAGAACAGTCTCAAAAAATACTGTAAATTTTATTACATTTGGTAACTTGCTTTTTCTTCATTTTTTTTCTTATTCTGCCATGCCCTCAACAAACCACCTCATCGTGTCCTGAAAGCCCCACATAGCTGGTTGCATATGCCATAACTCTGTCTTGAGTGGTGACTGCAGGATAGTGACGTGCTGCCAGGTGGGCACCATAAACAACAGGGAGGTGGCAAGAGTTAGCAGTGAGAAGAGGAAGAGTTTTTGGCAAGATCTTCCCATTGGGTATGCTCTTACCCAACAGCGAAGTTCAAGCATCAAAGAGTGAAGCTCCTGGTCTTAGAAGAGCACTGGGCAAGTGGGTGAGCTCTCTCCCTTCTTTATCAAAATTTGCTTTGAGAAAAGTTTTAAAAATTAGCCATTTACTCCTCACTGTAATTTTTAGCCTGTGAGTTATTTTCCCATGTATATGCACTTTTTGCTGGATATATGACATACAACAAATGAGTTTTTCCTCTTTGGGAAGAAATCTGGCTTCAGCTCCATTGGCCACATTTAACCCCTTTGGAGAAGTAGTAGAAAACATTCCTCATGGAATCTCATCGGTTCTTTTCCATGAAGCTATTGGATAAAGTTGAACACTACTGTAATCCAGTCCTTTGGAAATATGTGTTTTTTATTTCATTGTGAAAACCAGCCTCCAGCCATCAAGTAATATTCATGATCCCTTCTATATATTGTTCTCATGATGGCTGTAGACATCACTGCCTTGAGATCAGTGCCTGGACATCACTGTCTTCGTTTCCTGGTCATTGCAGGAAAGATAATCAATAAACATAAATGTCTTTCAAAAAAAATGATAGTGATTAAACTACTATAACTTTATCAACAGGCACAATCTAAATTGTGATGTACAGTGAATACTGAAAGAAATCATATTCTCTCACTTTCACTTTATCTTAGTGGTTTTTATAATAATGCCTTGTTTATCTTATTCACTTCTGGTGATTTTCTGAACAATTCCATTTTATCTTGATACTTGGGGAAAAAACCCTTTGAGAATAAGGCATGACATGTATTTTCAGAGTCTGTCCCCCATTATTTTTCCTGTTTCAGATTCTATCATGTCCTATTTTACATTTGTTTATTCATTTATTCATCCGTCTATTCAAAAACATTTACCATAATAATGATAATAACAGTCATAACAGATACAATTTCTGAGTACCTAAATTGTACCACTGTGTTTGAAATTAGAGACACAAAGATGAATGATTCATAGTTTCTATCCTTATAAAACTTAAAGTATAATGGAGGAGACACCTGCATAAACAGTAGCACCAAAATGTATTTAATGAGAGATAACTAGGAAATTTAAGAACACCAAACAGAGGTGTTTAGCCTTTCCCCAGGATCCAGCAAGTTTTTCTGGAGTGAGTGACACTATTTAGTACTCCCACAGTGCCAGATTCGTAGTTTTGATATTCGGTACTAAACAGTGATTAAAAACAGAATTTATTCTCATGGAACTTGCAGACTATTTGGGGAAAGAGATTTGTAAGCATGCAATTAAACCTCAGTCCATAGATGTTCTATGTCTAGCCCATTAGATCATACATCAAGCCCAAGTGTAAAATGGAAGGTCAAAAATGGCTTGTCAAAGAAGAAACATCTAAGCTTAGGCCCCAGGAATAAGTAGGATTCTAAGTTGAGCTGGGAGCAGAAGAACAGAAAAGAGAAAAGTTCATTGCGATTCTCAGGAAGCAAATGTCAGGAGAGAACATGGCATTTTCAGGGAACTACAAAGTCATGTTAGAAGCCTTCATGGCTGAAATCTGAAATGTAAGGCAAATAAGGGGCTGAATTGGTAAACTGGTATGGTGGCTGGGGAGGTTATAAAATGTCTTCTGTAGTATTTTATGCTGTTTGGACTGTATTGTGAGGGCAAAGACAAACTACAAACTACAAAAGGTTTTTTAAGAGATGAGTAATGCAATCAGTATTTACTAAATTACTTTGCCCTGTTATGGCTACATATGAGCTAAAATCTAGACCCTTGCTTTTCCAAGTTCATGCTTTGGGCTCACTGACACAGCTTTGCTTTTCATCTGTGAAATTTTTTGTGCCATTTCCACAGAAGGGCTTCTTTGTGGAAAAGATATTATTATGAAGGGTTTTCTCTCCAGCTTTTAAAGTTATTCTTATGCATCTGAGATGAAAATTGTAGCTCCATTTTAGAAATTATGATCAGATAATTACTCTTTTCCAGTTATCAGATGTATTGGTGCACTTTAAAAAAAAAAAGATTTTATTTATTTATTTGAGAGAGAGTGACAGCGCGCATGGCAGAGGGGGGCAGGAAGAGGGGCAAAGGGAGAAGGAGAAGCAGATTATCCACTAAGCAGGGAACCTAACATGGGACCCAATCCCAGGAACCTGAGATCATGACCTGAGCCAAAGGCAGACAGATGCTCAAACAACTGAGCCAGCCAGCTGCCCCTTGGAGTGCACTTTTAAATACAAACCATCCAATACAGAGTCTACACCTCCAACTACTCCTATTATAGGGCTCTCACATTTTGATGCATTATATACTTGCCCTAATTACCCCAGGTCTAGATGCCAGACAACTAGGGACAGCCCTATGCCCCAGAGCCTACTGAAATTATTCAAACTAGCCAATACTAAATCTGCATTCTCTACCTAGCCCATTCCTTCTCATGGAAACCACAACAAAGGAGCTTGCTCACAGTTCACCTGTTTCCCTCTGCTTCATGACCAACTCCAGTGATTCCCCATGTGCCCCCCCCCCCGGCCGCTTATGGCATGACATGTACTCCCTCTCTTGGGACTCTTGGGATCTACGAGTATAATCAACTACTTTTTTTTTCAATAGCAACTATATCTTGATCTATTGGCCTTACTATACCCAAATAATAGTAAAACCAATTAAAAGATGCCCTCATGATAAAACTTCAATGTGCTCAAGTGCTGTTTGTCAAAGTACTTTTATAATACATGGAACCCCCTTTGATCATGTCTCTAATCCTCGGAGTTAAATGGTTCAGCTGTGACTCCTCCTCATTTTGCAGAGGAAGAAATGCACAAAACCATTTGTCCAGTCACGTGCCTATTAGGTGGCAGAGCCAGAACTGGAAACCAGATGACCTGATATCATACAAAGCTCTGGGTATTGTGCCAGGCATGGCTGTCTCCTGAGAAGAATAAACAGAAACTTTTGTACTATCAGCCCTTGAAAATGGGAACAAATTGGAGTGTGGGCCATCTGAAATAATGGCATGTCTAATTAATCAAAATACAGTCTATATGTAATAAACCAAATTTGGATAACAAATGTTTCTATGTAAATGTTTTTTTTCAAAATTCTATTAGTATTCACATGAAAATGATTCATGTGTAATTAATATCTAGTCATATACACTCAATCCTTTAAAATGCTTGTTCTCTGAAACAGTTAAATTCTTCCAGTGCAATTCTACTTTTTAAATTAATTTCATGAGTAAAAAAACTTCATTGTTATATAACATGAAGGTTTCAAAATCATAGGAATGAATTTGTCACACATTCTAAATTAATGAAGAATTGGACAGGACATTAGACTTGAGCAAACACAATTTCCTCTTATTTTTACATAAACAAGAAGGCCCAACTTTACTGAAATCTTACTGTATAGTTGCTGATAGATTTAAATCTATACAAGGTGTGGTAGTTTGAATTTTTGTTCCTATGTCTTCATGCTCTCCCTTTGTTAGAATTACACTTCTACGTTCTCTGCCATGGGACTGCATGATGCCACCCACTAGAGTGAGCAAAGTGTATCCCCCTGCTTCATCCATGCTAAGCTCGACCATGTTAAGCTGAAGTGTCAGTCTGACTCATGGGTCTATAGGTATCACACACTTCTCTTCCCCTCTTGCACGTCTACCATTTGCCAAGAGTACCAACAGGGAGTAGCCACTGGCCCAAAAAGAATGATGAAAAGACCTGAGAAGAGAGCTGAATCCAACCCTCAGCCTGGAGACAAACCCAGCAGTGCTCTAGGCAACCACAGACTTGAGAATAAGAAAAAAATACATGTTTGTTGCAAGCCACTGAACTTGGGGGGTGCTTTCTTCCAAGCCATTATTGTAACATTAGCTGACTTATACAATGGACCATCCCTTTTCTGTCTTCCATTCCAAGGTTCTTTTCATTGCACATATGGTCATGTTTATGAATTTGGCTTAACCTTTTGTGTTTTCTAAAGAGGTATAAAGTCCCTCAGAAACATGTGATCTTGTTTACTTTACTTCAGGGTTCTTGATATACTACGAGGCAAACAAAACCTTCCAAGTTCAAAGTATACTGAAAATAACCCAGAATCCTCTGGTGAGCTAACAATGAATGTTTTTGGTATTCATTTAGCAAAGCGCAGACTGTTTATAGGTTGAGTAGATTACTTATCTACTTTGAGTTAGTTAAGGCCCAAGTTAGGCACCAACCCTCCCCCAAATGTTCTTCAAATACCTTGTTTTTTTGTGTTGTTGTTTTTTTTTTCTCCCTATTTTGGTAACCTAATAATAACTATCACCTTTGGTATACTTGAAGAGTCAGTCCCCTTAGAAAGAAATAGTACTGGGACATCTGGCTGGCTCAGTCAGTAAAGCGTCTGCCTTTGGCTCAGGTCATGATCTCAGGGTCCTGGGATTGAGCCCCACATTTGGCTCCCCGCTCAGCAGGGAGTCTGCTCCTCCCTCTCCCTGTGCCCCTCCCTGCCCCCGCTCATGCTCTATGTCTCTAATAAATAAGATCTTTAAAAAAAGGAAATAGTACTTATTAAAATATCCCTGCTAGATATATGAGATATTCTCATGTACATATTTGGCCAGATTTGTAAAGTACCTTATGTACCTCATTATCAAACAGAGTTGTAGAGTTTACAAAGTGATGCCACATCTATTATCTCAGTGGAGCTCATCAGAATGGGTAATATACCATTTTGAAGGCAGAAAACTGACACCTGGATTAATTTGCCTAGGTCATACAGCTAGGAAATTGTCTGATTCAAATCTCATGTTCCCAAATATCTCATTGAAGTTGAGATGTTAAGCAGGGAAGCCACGTGGGATGAAGAAAATAGAATGGAACAAATGGTGACAAATCTTGGTGGTGTTAGGGAGTACTGTAACGATGTAAAGAAGGTGGCCCCTAAACATCCAATGCAAGCTGACTCCTTCACACTCCTGCCACTTGGCATTCTTTCCTTTGTGTCAATCAGGGTCAAGTAAGGAAAAAAAATCCACCCCAGGTAAATACAGGAAGTTAATATGCAGGATTAGCTATAAGGGATTTGTAATAGCTGAAATCGTAAATAGGAGATGATAGGGTGACCCAGAGATTAGCAGGAGTAAGATACCACCAGTACCAATAGGTCTGATGGGGCAATGGAAGGGGCAAGATTACCAGACCCTAAAAGCCAGAGCCACCTGAAAGAGGTGAAAGCCATGAGGTGCTGCCCTGAGAGCTGGGGTTACAAAGGAGACACAACTACTCCCTGAGAGGCCACCAATAGTCAAAAAGAGAGAAGAAACACCTGTGTTTCCCCCTTTTCCTACTCTACAATCTCCCACCAGTGCTACCCAGGGCCCAAGCAACTGGAAACAAGTTGGCAAGGGTGTCCAGGAAAGAGAATTTGTAAGGGTCTGTGCTCTGCCATGAAGAGCAGAACAGGAGAAAGTTAGGAATCCAAGGTCTGAGAGCATGTTGGCAAACAGCAGGTATAGAACCCTTCTATACTAAATGCAAACACCTCAGAGAAGGAAGTTTTACTGGTATTTAAGTGAGCAATGTCTCATTTTAATGGAAATCAGGTTAGGTGGCCTAACAAAGTGGAAGGAGTGACTGCTGAAGGTGGGCAGTGGAGGGAGGAAGACAATGAAACAAAATGTACAGCCTGTCCCAAGACAAACTTAAGTCTATAGGCATTTGCGTTGGTTTGATTTAGCAAACCAAGTACTGGCATCCTGTGATTCATTTAAGAGTGTTTATCTCTTGAAAATCTTAATAACCTCTCTCCCTCCCTCACCTGTCCCCTTACAAAAAGCAGGCAAAAAGGTGTGTGCGTGTGTGTGTATGTGTGCATGTACATACACACTCACTAAATTCAGTGGCACATGCAGTCATGGCAGGGGGCTTGGCCCATATCCCTCCTCGGCTGTGTCTGATCAATGAAGGAGACATGAGGCCCATGCACTGATCCTGCGTGTTTGGCAGCTTCTCCCACGCTGGAATCCAGTGTACAAAGAACATACTAGCCAGGGGCACAGGGATGGAATGGAAAAGTACTCCTGAAAATGTGTTTAATTTCTTTCAGATGTTTCTCATCAACTTGGTTGTTGGCATGCTTTCCTATTTTCCATTTAGTACCTTTTATAGTCACATCTTCAAATATGAGATGAGTGAAAATAAAGTATTTTAAAGTGAATGTCACCCATTCATACTCATACATATGTACATAGAATACAAAAGCTTAAAAATGCACTTATAAAATGCAATAGTATACAAAATATATATATACACACACACACATATACACATATATATGCTTTAAGGGAAAAAAATTAACTACTTTTTCTTAATCAACTTTGATTTTTCTGTCTCATCTGCTGGTGCTTACAGAAGAAAATAATGATAAATAATTTATAAAAATGGCCTAATCCTTTCTACTGGGAAATACAGACAGACTTTCTCATAAATTGTTTAGAATAACGTGAATCTCCAGTGATCTTTCTCTGATATGTGTGTTTAAAAGAAGATGGTAACAACCACAAGCTTTGAAAGATGATTTTATTGGGTGGTGGTCGATGGGATTTGTTTGGAGAGGAAGAAGGAGGTATGTTGGGGAAATCTGTGCATTTTAACAAATAATGGTGTAAGTTATTTCCTTGTACCCTTGCTAAAGAACACAGACTCTGTCACTTGAAAAACAAAACAAAACCTAGATCAGAGGCTAGAAAACACAAACAGAAATATTGATGGCTATAAGTTAGTGAGAGAATAAATAAATAAATCCTCTTTCCTCTCCCTGGGCTTTCCCCAAGCATTTCTCTTGTGGGGTACTCAGGTCCTATTAATGCTGGATCTCCAAACCAAACATTCTGAAACACTCTCTTGCTCATCAGCTGAAAGAGAAACAACTTTCTAACCCTGGCCTGATGATGAGCCTCCTCTTGGAAAAGATTTACCCAGAATTCATTATTTAAACATGAGTTGTTTTTTCCTTCTAACTAAATCAATTGTTCAAATTAAAAATGCAAGGGAAATGCTTAACTTACCTAACAGAAACAACTATCCTAAAAGATACAAAATATGCTTTAAAAAAAATATACAGGATGTGCCAGTTCAGTGCCATTTGTTTCAATTAGGGGCCTACGGTTCTTTTTTTGTACCTTACTTTTATTATCATACCAGGCCATTTGCAGACATTTTCATTACATTAAAGTTTTTCCTTACCCATTTTTGTTGGATAATAAGATTTAGCCCATTATATGGTATCATCCACATTTAAAAAAAAAATTCATGAAAAACATTACATGTCATTAAATAGTCTTCTACAAACTTGTATTGAAAACTGAATTATTCTGTTACATTAATATCTCTCATTTGATTTAACCAATAACCTAAATTGAACATTTAAATTATTTTCACTTTTTCTTCATTAAAAACAATGTTGTGATGATGTAAACACCCCAGTAAAAAAATCCCAAAATATTATCATGATGAGTTTCTTCAGAAATGTTCCTACAAATACAATTACTGGATCAGAGTATGAACATAAGTCTTTCAATACACATTTACAGCTAACATCTAGAAAAGTTGAACCAATTTTTATTCCTATTATGGTAGGAAAATGCTCATTTATTTACTGTTTCTTTGCCAATTGTGAACATTGTCACAACCTTAATCACATTTTTAACATGCATTTTAATTTCTACTGAAATATAACTTTTCATTAATTTAATCATCAGCCTATGTACTGATTGGTGAATTCTTATTCATGGTCTTCAACAGTAATAGCAACGTGTATTAATTAATATATGCATCAGACCCTGTGCTAAGGATTTAGGATGTACGGGTAAACAAGATATGCAAGGACCACAATGTCTACAATAAGCTTACAGTTTATTGGGGATGGAGTACACAATTGCAGGGTGTTGAAATATATAAAAGGCTGGAATGCTATAAAGAATTTATCTAGAGAGACAGAAAGGGGCCCACTAATGAAGAAGAGTGGTCAATTAATTATTTTGTTTCATTGTTATTTTTTATTAAGTGCTATTCATCTACTAAGAATATTATTATTTCCTCAGGGATATACATAGAAAATACTCCTAATTTGCTATTATTTGTCTTTTAATCTTGCTTTTAATTTTTCTCTTGTCAAGTTTGGCAATTAATTTCTCCATAATTTTGCTATTGGTCATACATGGAAAGGTCTCTACCACAAAATAGTAGAATTCCTTACCAACATTTTCTCCAATCATGTTTACAGGTTTTTTTTTTTTTTTGTATTTAAGTCTTTATATAGAATGTATTTTATGATAGATTATGAGATAGTACTATAATGCTTTCTGGGTTTTTTGTTTTGTTTTAGAGTTTCTTTTTTTTAACCACAAATGCTGACAACTGACCCAATATTTAATTTTGAATGACCCATTATTTTTTTTTAATGAGCAAGGGAAATTTATGCTATACTAAATTATTACTGTGCTTTCTGCACTTTAAAACATTCTTTTTCATTTATATGTACAAGTGCCCATCTGTTTTAATTATCATAGCTTTGTATTTTCTTATAACATTTCATAAGACAAGATCCTCCTCGATGCATTTATATTTCAAAACTGCTTTCATATTCTCATCATAGGTATTTTGATTTGAATTGCCTTAATATACTATATCAACTGGGGAAGAATTGGCATGTTCCCAATATATGCCACCACAGTTAGACATTCTGGTGTCTAACTCTTTAGCCAGCTCAGGGTTATTATATTCCTCTTTTTTTCCCTATCATTCCACTTCCAGTTCTTGTTCATATTACCTGGGGTGTCAGAGCTAAAATAAAAATATTAAATTATTATACAGCAGGCATTTGATTTCCAGGGTAAATTTTGCCATATTCCCTTAAGGGCTACTATTTATCATCAACTCTGCATTTGATATAATGATCCTTCTTTCATGAGTTCTTTGTTTTTCTTCATTTTACAGAGTGCTAAATTATATCTTCTCATGAATCTTATTGGTAGGGAGCATATATATGACATCTTTTGTAACTCTGAATGCTTAAGAACATCTTATTTTCTCATATATGGGCAACATCGCCAACAATGGAAGGTTTTGGTCATAATCACTTCCCTTGAAAACCCATGATCAAGTATTACTTATCTTTTGGTACTTAGTGGCACAATAAAATATTTGAATCCTGCCTTTATTAATGGTTATTATTGATATTGATGATGATGATGATCATTTGCTTTGAGTACTTCACTACTGGCTTTATATGATTTTGTTTTCATTTTGAAATTCAAAATAAAATAAAGCTTGCATTCTGTTATTTCTCTCTTATTTAATATTCCTTGGTGCATGGTGATTTGCAGACTCAGACACAAGCATTTCTTCCACCTAAAGAGTCTTGCTTGTGCAAGTCTTTCATCACTTTGTTTAGGTGTGACATTCTGAGGTTCTTGTAAGTTACAAGAGATCCTGCATCTACCCTTCATTTACCTCGTCTCCTCTCTATTCATATGTATGGCTATCTTATGACAGAACTGCAAGTTGTTCTATATTAGTTGCCCTTCACTGCTTCTCAATTTGGAAAATAAGATTTTATTTCTAGGCAGTCTTTCATGATCTGAGATTATTTCTCCTTTATAACTGCTTACTCTTCTCTCTCTTACTCTACCCTCTTGAATTATTTTATAAACATATATTCTGTAATTTTATTCTGCTTTCTTTAGAAAGTACCTGTCAGAGTGACTCTTTTCCAAATCTTTACAAGAGTTTTTCCTTAGATTGTATTTTTTCATAGTCATTTTTATTTTTCTCTATTTTTCTGAAAGGAGTGATTATTCCAACAAAGTCCCACCACTATGCCAGCCAACTTTTCAGTGCACCCATATGCTCAATGGAGTGGATTCCTAAGAGACATGCATTCCAGCCCTAGTTTCTTAGCCAATGCAGACATCAGCTCATGGCAGAAGAGGCCTTGCCTTGCTGATTTGGTTTTCTCTCTGTCATCCCTTTGATGATTATTCCCTCTGAAAAGAAGCACTTCTACAAAGGTACAACTTTCTGTTCATTGGAAGCATCATTTCAAAGGAAGTCTAGTTTCCTAGCAGGTTTTCTGATTGGCATAATCCTCTTGTCTGCTTCCCTAAGCACTTTACTGGCATCATTTCATTTAACTCTAAATTAGGGGTGTCAGTAAGATTTTGACATAATTTCCCCTAATTACTTCCTAAGTACACTGCTCTTTAATGGAGGAAAAATATGAGTATCTTTAGCACTTTATTAGGCAGAAATTCCTTAATTTTTGCACATGAATGGCATTATCTTCTAGGGCTCATATAGCACCCCCTACACACACATTTTCCCCATATTTCTGGTTCATTCCGTGAAAATCATAAGAACGATGATTTAGTTGCCTTTGTTAACGTTGCTGGGATATACAGACAACTACAATCTATTAAGAGTTAGAGAATTTCATTTCTTAAAAAGGAAACAAACTTTTCAGTGATTCCAATAAGAAGATGTCCCAACATATTCTGAATTTATGAGAGTTGGCAAAAAAAAAAAAACCTTTTAAATTAATTATTCTTAGCAATGCCAATGAAGAGTAATCATTTTGTAGATGAAAGAATAATATACTAAATCAGCTCGTATTTATTAAATAGGGATGATGTGCCTTCTTCATGACACAGGAATCCAAATATATATAATAAAGTCATAAACCTTGCCTAAAATTCATTAATTACCTAGTTATGGGAAAGAAAATATTTTAATAAAATGATTTATGGATAACATATTATCAGATGTTAAAATTACATAGATTCATAAAATGTGTGAGTTAGAGTGTGAATAAAATTAGTAGTCAAGTAATTGGTGAAAAGTGGGCCAAGGCTGTACGCTGAAGGCCTATTAAGACACAGATAGGTTAGAGTAGAAGAAAAATCCCACTTGGTGGAAAGTATAATTACAATAATAATTAATGCACAACAATCACCACAACTTACTATTTCACAAGCACTGTACTGGCATCATTTCATTTAATCTTCTCAACCTTCCTTTGGGCTAACAATAGCCCCAATTCACAGTGAAGAAAGTGAGGCTTAGAGAAGGATGCAGTCTGTATTTGAATGCAGGCTGGCTAGCTTCCAAAGAGTAAGATTTTAACTACTCAGCCTTACTCCATAGGACCAGAGTCATTGTTGAGTGTGACTTATCGTATGTTTGGGGAATAGTGATGGATTCAGTACAACGATGAAAACAGTAAGTACCCATGGGAGGATTGCATTAACGGCATTTGGACTTAAGAAAATCTGAATGTCATTCACATCCATAGGAGGCAGTCTGAGTGGGTAGTTTTACCAAGTGGCTTTAATTATTAATAAACAATTTCCCTTTATATCTTACCTCTCAAAAGATTTTCATAGCCTTTCTTGTGTGGGGCAAACACAGCAGAGACCTGAAAAACATTAAAAAGCTGCCCTCAATATTGTTTTCCTCTGCAGTGACATTGTGATGAAAAGGTGTCCTGAGTGACCTTCAGAGACACAGCATCAGCTTAGACTTGAGGAACTGAAAAGAACGAGGAGCCGTGATTTGAGAAAATCCTGCATACATTTGAGCCAAACTCTCTTAGCATTTAGTGTCTTTACAGGAAACCAAAGGGAATTGGGAAGGATTTATTTTTATGGCTTTTATTCCTGGTAGTTTAGAATTAATTTAACATTTTATAATTGTGTTCTTGAATGCTACACGGAAGGACTGAGCCATACCTCTCTTCTCGAGAAGGTAGTAGATTCCACCAATTCTCCACAGGTGAGTTGGTGTTTCATGAGTCATCTCTGATTCCTTTAAGAAATGGCACAATATTTTTTTTTCAAATGGGTCTGATGACTTTTCATGATCTTTCTGCACCTTCTCTTCCCCACTCTTAGCTTTAATCTGAATGGTTTTAGTTTTTCCCTGAATTATGCCACCATGTGTTTACAGTTTATCAATCCACCACTGCAAACCTCAGTGTGTGCACTTGTGTGCATATCCTGGAGAAGGATAAATCTTCACAGTTTTGAAAGAAGTTTTTGTTAGAAATGCTCCTGAAAGCACCTTTCATATGTAAAGATAGAATATCTGCTGAAAGTTGCTATAAATATTAAATAATATTTACTAAAACATTAAAGGTGCTAAGTCTTTTTTTCTTTATTCCCTTTCTCAGTTCCTTTTCTTAAACATTCCCATGCAAGTTTCCCAAGTTTAGTGTTTATTCAACTTATCCACATAGAATATGAGGCTAAGGTGATGAAACAGTGACACAAGACAGGTTTTAACTTGGTGTCAATGTAAGACTAGTAGGACACTCCTTCCAGGGTGTCTTTAAGACTGTTTCTGGTATAGACATCTCAGATCAATTCCCCTGTCCTTGGATTGCTTGTTAACTGTATTCTACGGTTACTCCAATATCTGTATTACTTTGGTCCTTTATTTTAAGAATAAACAAAGCACATTTCTTCCTCCCTTTAGCTTCTTACTATGCTGCACTGACCTCCAGTTCCTTCCCATGCTGGATGTCTCTCTGTCTCTGAGTACTGAAAACTGTCTTCTTTGCTCTTCCTCATTTCTTTCCACTTGGTTTTTACCTGCAGCACATGTCCTGTTTTGAAGGCTGACTGGTGAAAAGTTTGCTTCAAAAATCTCTACTTAGTTTTGTTGAAGGCCGTGTGGCTTTGAGAGAAGGTGGTATTTTCCTGGCATCTTGCCCATATCCTATCATTCCTCTATGGTATTCACGAGTAGATGATGTTCTCTTTCCATTTTCAAAGCTCTGATCCTATCGAGTCACTAACGCTCAAATGTTTGTTTCCAGTCTTAAGGTTGATCCTGGCTTTTAGTTTTCATCAGAACAGAGGTATCTATGCTATGACCAATCATTCTTGTGAAGATTCATCACCCTGCCTAATAGGTTCTCTCTACGGACCTATTTGAGTGCCTGATTTTATGGAAACTGATTTTTTCCAAATCCTAATAATACAGGTCAAGAATAGAAAAATAATATAAATTTAAAATAACAAGAAACACTTTTAGCTAACAGCAAGAACATGGCTGTTCTCTAAAATCATCCTAAAGGTCTATCAATGCCATTTTCATGAAATAAACTTTTCTAATTACCCTAGTTTATTCCACTTATTTCTAAGCCCTTACAACACTTGTTTTATCACTTTTAAAGTACTTATTATATACTCTTTATATGATATTGCCTTTACTTATGTCACAGTTTTTTTCTTCTAGAGTAAAATCTTCTTGAGGGATAGACTATCTTAACATTCTTTCATCCTCTCAAGCTATTTATTTCTCCTTTCCCTAGGCTGAAGTTCAAACATTTTGAAAACATGCAGAACGGTCCTCAATTCTTTTCCCACTTGGGTCAAGTCAATTGTTAGCTTTCTATCTTCATATGAGTGGACCTCCTAGCACTTCCAGAGAAAACCACTTACCCACTCTGATGGACTTGCTTTTTTATTAATATGTTCCAAAATCATGTGGTTCTTCATAAATGCTATGAAAAACATTAACTTATTCTGAACTCACAACCTTTCCTTTCTAAGTAGTTTCAAGCCTTTCCACTCCCTTCCAGATTTCTCTGTTAATAAATTTCTTACTTTTAGTCACCTGGACTTCAACTTCCCAGGAGATAGGCACTATTAGGAGTCAGACATTTACATCTCCTCCCCTATCTCAAATCCATATTTTTATAAATGTTTCCTGTCTGAATCAAGTAGGCTTTCCTACTTTTTTTTTTCATAGAGAATATCTCTACTTGTGCCTTTGATCCTGTTTTTAAAATCTTCTTTGGGACACTTTCTATTAAATACCTCATCTTACCCATTAATTTCTCCTCCTCCATGGATGTCATTTCTTTTACTTGACAGTGCATTTAAGACATCCACATTCTAACAAAACTATCTCCTCCATCTCACTCTTTAATTAACCTACAGTCCATTTACCTTAAATAGCAAACTATTATAATTTCACTTCATTCTCTTGCTTACCTCCAAGACTATACATTAAATTTCATCCTGAGAATGCAGATGGAACTATTCTAACTAAGGGTCACCAAAGACTTGGTACCTGTCAACTCCTGTGGTTTTCTTTTCAGGGCTCCTCCTCCTGGACTTGTGGAATGGAATGTGATCCTCTTGTTCTCCCACATTTTGGAACTCTTCTTTCCATGAGGCTTTATGAAATTATTCATCCATTGGCTCTTTCTACCTTTCTGATTACTTTCTCTCTTTCTTATTAATTATGGCATGAATGTTATTGTTCTCTAGGGTTCCACATTTAGCCTTCTTCAATATTAACAGTAATAGGAATTTTTGAGTTCTATTCTATACCAGTGCTTGTTCTATGGTTTATGGGTTATCTCATAGGTAGCTAGTAAACTAAAGAACTGGATTAATTCTCTTATGCTCATTTATGAAAGTGAAGCCTGAAATTTAGAAGGTAGGTAACCTGCTCACAGAGCTAATAAGTAGCAGAGGTGGTATCAGTGTTTAAGCATGCTGATTCTCCAGGCTGTTCAAAAGTTTTTCAAGGGCATTTTTATCTATATCAGTGATTCTAAGTATTATCTTTAGATTTCTGATTCTAAGATCCATTATCTCCAACCCTCACCTTGTCTATACCTTAGACCTGTGTTTCTACATGCCTTTTAAATCTTGAGTCCCATCCAACTTTCTTTTCTTTGGTCACACAGGGCTCTTTCCAAATCATGATGACAAACTGATGATCATGACTCCATACCTTGCTTCTGCTTTACCCGCTGCCATAGAAAGCCCTAATCTGTATATGTTGCCCACAAGGTACACTCTTAAACGACTCCTCATTCTTTAAGGTCTAATTCAAATACGTTCTCTTATTTTTAGCTTCCCCTGACTTTCACACACAAAATAAATTTCTCCCACATCTGCATGCTATAAAAAATTTATTGAAAATATCTCCATTATAATACTTAACACTTAGCATTGTAGTTTGTTTGCCATATATTTTTTTCAAATAAATAGATGGTGAAATATATTAATTCATGATTGCCTTTTTAGTAGGGTAAAAATCAATATGCCTTGCACATAGTACGGCCTCTGTTACCATTTCTTGAATGTGCAAGATAAATGAATATGTCTCTAAAATTACATTTTAAAAATAATAATTTTAGAGTTGACATGTGATCCTTATTCATATCCAGTTGGAATCTATAGCTAATCAAGGAATTCAGGATATATTGCTATGATTTCTGAACTCTGACCAACATAATTTCTAACATGTCAGAAATCATTCAATGGAGATAAGCACATACATTTTCTAAGTAACAAGGTAGATATTAAATAAATGTATGACATAAATAAATTATTGTCAATAAATATTTCTTCTTAAATTACTTCTTTCTGTTTCCACATATTCAGTTTTAAAAACCCAGTTCAAAGATCATCCCCTCCATGAATCTTTCCAAGAACATGCAGTTGCAAGAAATCTTTTCTTTTTCTCTGATCTACTTTAGCCTGGTGGCTGTATCTCTTCCATGACTCATCTCTTTATATCCTGCATTTGATTACTTCTATTTGTCTATAATACTCTTGAAGACAAGGTACTTTTACTTACACCTCTTTGGTATATCTCGTACCTAGCAGTTTCTCTCATAGTAGACACACAGGATAATAATCCACATGTGGCTAATCATAAATTCCCTTTAAATAATTAACCTCAAAAAATATAACTGAACAGCTAAGGCTCATTAAGTCAAGCCAATAAGCATCAATTAACTGTTAACACTATGTGCAGCCACATGCATAGGCTCTGTGAGTTTTAAAGAAGAAAACCACTTGATTGCTCCCCTTACAGCTTTTATAAAGTAGTTGGAGAGACAAACTTTTACAAATGAAACTAGAGAACTGTGTGTAATCAGATGAGTGATTTTTTCCAATTACATCATCACCATTTATATGATGGAAGAAGATTCTTTCTCTACTTCTTAATTGTGTCCAATGACTCTGAACTTTAACAGCTGGAAGTGAACAGATTGACTGACAATAGTCAGTGGAAATTCATGCCTGGGAATGAGTTCAAAGCACTGTGATTACCAAGAGTGGGATTGTCAAAATCAAGTTCAGTCCGTGGGGAGAAAGCTCTCATTATGAAGACTATCTAGACAGGGGATGGAGATGAATCAATGCAATTGGAGATTCAAGCTGTGAAACTGGAGGCTATTTGGGTGAGGTTTGATGTTGAGGTCACAATTGCATTTAATGGCTTTGTATTGCTAACAGTAACCACCAGGCAAGAGTTGGGAACAATTTGTCCCACTCTAGGAAGTGTGCCAGTCAAAAGTGTGTATGTGTCCAGAATTTATCCTCTAACCTCCTCCCTAACGTTTTTACCATTTAGCACTTGACCCTGGCAGTTTCCTGAAGTGGGTTTTGTTTGAACCAAAAATCTAGAAAGCACTTATTGACCTTTGGGATACTGGTTAATTTGTTTATTTGTTTTAACAATGAAATTATATGATTATGCAACCATTTATTTAAAATGACATCTGGTACAGCCCCAGATAGTTTATTTAAATTACCTAGGAAAATACAGAAAGGTTAAAACTCAAAAATGAGTAAAGGTGTCCCTAAACACTGAAAATTTATTTCCCAAGTCTGGGAAATATTAAACTTTATTATGCGCCTGATGGATATGGATTATCAGAAACAAGTAATGCTTCTCCCTATGAAAAGAGTGTCGCCCCCTCCAGGAGGAACAATGTTGTTCTTTTCATATCTAGCTCTCAGACTATCCTGTGGCTTACAGATACAGTCTGTGCAGACCAGAAAACTGAACAAGTGCCCTTTCTCTACCTCTTGATAGGTGCTGCTTTTAAACATTACCTGGAACCTCACTCATACCAAATAAAAATATCTTCAATGTTTAATTATTTTAGCACCTGAAGAGTCCAGTTGATTTAAGAAAATATTTATGTGTTTTTACTAGTCTATAGATACACTTGTTCACACTAGAAAAAGGTGTTACCCTTTTAAGACACTTTATTTCCAAGTTTTGAAAAGCTATTGTACTAAACTAATTTTGTTAGGGCAGGACATTTTCGTGTCATTTACCAGAAAATTTTCTTACTAATCAACAATGCTATGATGTCTATGTTACATGAGTGCCGCCTAGATGTTTGCAAAGCACAGTCTACATAGCTTTTCTTGACAGAAATACCTGACATTTGCAACTCAACCCTCATAAGTAGTTTTAACTCATTAAAACATAAAAATAGCCAAGGATGTCTTAATTTGTGAGTTGCTGGCAAGATTATCACTGAAGTTATCTATGAGTATCTTCTCCCCCTCCTTCTTCCTCTGATTTGAGTTGGTATGTCATTACTAGTGGCATCCCAGTACATCAAAATTTTTAATGCAGGGGCGCCTGCGTGGTTCAGCTGTCTGCTTTCGGCTCGGGTCATGATCCTGGTGTCTTGGGATTGAGCCCCACATCGGGCTCCCTCCTCGGCGGGAAGCCTGCTTCTCCTTCTCCCACTCCCCCTGCTTGTGTTCCCTCTCTCAGTTTGTCTCCCTCTGTCAAATAAATAAAATCTTTAAAAAAATTTTTTTAATGCAATGCAGCAAATAATTTTCCCATGAAAATGACACTATTGGTTAGAAACTAGTGAATATCAACAATTTCCTATGCTTCAATCTATTACAATGGTCATCTATTTTTAAAATAGATGGCCATTTAAAATACTTTTAGGATAATTTTATTTGGGGAGTGCCTGGGTGGCTCAGTTGGTTAAGTGTCCAACTTTTGGTTTCAGCTCAGGTCATGATCTCAAGGTTCATGGGACTGAGCCCTGCATCTGGCTCCCCGCTCAGTGCAGGATCTGCTTGAAGATTCTCTCCCTTTGCTCCTCCCCCACTCACTCCCATGCATGCTCTATCTCTAATAAATAAATAAATCTTTAAAAAAAAAGAATAATTTTATTTTGTTTAAATGCTTTCAGATCACTCAATCAATGGATGGTACATTTAAATTTATACATATGGGAATAACTGGGTGACTCAGTCAGTTAAGCATCTGCCTTCAGCTCAAGCCATGATCCCAAGAGTCCCTGGGATCGAGTCCCGCATCAGGCTCCTTGCTCAGTGGAAGACTGCTTCTCCCTCTGCCTGCTGCTCCCCCTGCTTATGCCTTTCTCTCTCTCTTGCTCTCTGACAAACAAATAAATAAAATCTTAAAAAAAATAAAATTATACCTATGGGTAAATAAAGTTTTCAGGGATTGGATGTGTTTTTCCCTATTTCTCCCACTAAATACAACTAAGAACCTTGGACATTATATATAAAACTAACTTAAGATGACTGAAAGGTAGAGAAAGAAAGACCAGATAGTGACCTTGGGATACAAGGATCAACATGGTGGTGAATTCCCCTAGTTTTCTATTTGCTTCAGACTTAGAACTGAACCAAGCAGCAATGTGGGAACAGCAAAGTAAGCATATTAAAAACAAAATAAAACAAAATAAAAACAATAAGAAGATATTAAAAAAAAAAAAAAAAACTCCAGCAAATGCCTGCTTACTCTAGGCTAGGGACCAGAAAAGAGGCAGAATAAAAAAACAAAATATTTAGACAACAGTCACTATATTCTAGTGAAACACCACAGAAAAAAAAACAGTGGTCCCCATCCCTACCCACTGTGGCAGAAGCCACATGGGGAACCTGGACTTGCACACTCACCAGACTGTAAGAAGGCACCCCAACACCCACCTTACTGGGTGGTGTCAGAGAAGGCCAATAGGGGGAATAGGGAGGCCAAGACTTTCTTCCCCATCAGGTGGTTATGATCCCCCTCCCATCCCCCTGTGGTGCCAAGACCATGAAGAAGGAAGTAACAAGGCATTATTCCTTTTCCAAGCCAGGGAGAAATCAGTGAAGACCTGGTGGGGACTCCCACCTCCCCAGTAATTAGAAGCCCCTCTCCTCCTTACCCTCACCAGCAGTAGTGAAGCAACATTTCCCCAACCTTTTCCCCACTAGAGCAGTTTCAGAGAAAGCTGAGAGGTTTAAATAGGATCCAGAGTCTCATAACACAGTACTTACATATATAGGTTTCCAATGAAAATCACTTGTCATACCAAGAACCAGGAAAATTTCAACATGAATGAAAAAATCAGTAGACAATAATGAGATTGCAGTGATGTTAGAATTATCTGACTGGGGTGCCTGGGTGGCTCAGTTGGTTAAGAGTTGGACTCTTGGTTTCCACTCAGGTCATGATCTCAGGGTCCTGAGATCAGGGAGCATTGGGTTCTGCACTCAGCAGAAAGTCTGCTTCTCTCCCTCTGACTCCCTCACTCAGGTACCCATGCTCTCTCTCTCTCAAGTAAATGAATACATCTTAAAAAAAAGAGAGAATTATCTGACAAAGACTAAAAAACCCACACTAAATTAAAAAATAAACCATTAAAAAAATAGAAAGTCTCCTGAAACAGAAAATATAAAGAACTTAATGAAAATTTTAGAACATAAAAGTACAATAACCGAAATAGAAAACTCATTGTATAGATTCAGTAGTAGAGTGAATATGACAAAGGGAAGAATGCATGAACTTGAAGACAGAACAATAGAAATTACCCAATCTGAACAAGAGGGAAAATAGAGTAAAGAAAAAAAAAATGAACAGAGACTGGTAGGACCATAATAAAATTCTACTGTTCATGTTATCAGAAGAAGAGGGAAGGAGAGCAGGGCCAAAAAATTAGTTGAAGAAATAAAAACAGAAAACTTCCTAAATTTAGCAAAAAATATAAACCTACAGTCAAGAAGCTGAGTGATCTCAAACAAGATAAACTCAAAGACACCCATGCCAAGACATATCACAGAGAAGCTTCTGAAAACTAAAGACAAAGAAAAAATTAAAAAGCAGAGATAGGCAGAGAGAGACACAAAGGGAGAGGGAAACAGAGACAAAGAGACACACAGTGAGAGATAGAGAGACAGAGACAGAGAAAGACAAAGAGATAGAGAACTAATACCTTCCTTATAGGGGAAAAACAATTTGAATGACAGAGGATTTCTCATCAGAAACCACAGAGGCCAGAAAGAAGTGGTGCATTTTTCAATGCTAAAACATACCCCAAATCTTCCAACCCGAACTCCAAATCCCATGAAAACAATCCTTTGAGAATAAGGCGGAAATAAAGAAGGAAAAGAGAATCTGTCATCAGCAGACCTATCATAAATAAATAGCTAAAGACAGTTCTTTTACAGGAAAGGAAATGATAAAAGAATGAATCTTAGAACACTAGGAAGGAAAAATGAAAACAGAAAGAATCAAAATATAGGTAAATACAATACATTATTCTTCTCATCTTTGCTGCTATCATTGCTACAGGCAAGTGGGACCAACAGGCAGTGCAGTTTGTGGGCCAGTGGCTTGGAAAACCTGGTGCTTTGCTGCTGCTACAGCTGCCACCACCACAGCCGCTAGTAGATCAGACTGCCCAGCAGGCCAGGTGCAGAGCTGGGGCTGTATGGCTGGGCTCCGCTTGCCACCAATGTGTTAAGAATGCCTGCAGGGCCTCACTGGGGGAGCAGGAACCAGGACTCTGCTCTAGGTCTCTGTTGGACTTCCCCTTTTCCAGTTCTTTGGCTAGAGAAAGCAGGCTTTCCTTGGACATGTTTGTTGTTGTTGTTTAAACCTGTTGTCAGTCCCTGGGTGACAGGCCTAATTAGTACTGGGTTAGAGGCTATACAGAAAGTAGAGAAAACCCAGGGACTTCATCATGTTGTTTCTCCAGTCATCTGGTTTGGGGTGAGTCTTCTTCTTTCCAGCTTTCAGTCCTTTTGTCTATTGATAATTTCTAGGGTATTAGTTATATTTCAAAGTGGAAAAGCAGGAAAAAGTAAGTCGGTACCATCCTGTCCCAGAAGTTGTCACTAATTGTGCTGAATTTTTTTTTCATATTTTGTCTGTAGGTTTCATTTTAGAAACCTTTTATTCAAGGAGCCTTCCTGACTCCCCACATTTGATGTGATTCCCTCCTGTGAGCTCCCATTGAATCTCTTACTTAAATAATAGCTCATCTTCTACTAGAGTACCAGGAAAAGGAAATACAATATTATGAGAATATAGCTCCCTGATGGAAGGGATCACGTTTGGTTCAATGTATAAACCCCAGCAAGCCTCATAGTAGGGGCTCAAAAAATGTTATTGAGCAAATGAACGAATGTTTGAATGAATGAATGAATGAATGAATGAATGAATGAAAAACTGTTATATTCAAGTGTAAGCTCTTTGAGAGATTATTTCTCATTCATCTTTTTTTCATCACAACTACTGGGAAAATTATTTTTACCTGGTAGTTTCTTAACTAGACATTGTTAGCAGAGCCTACCTTTACTTTTAAAAAGAGCATAATCTATCTGGAAATTAATTAACTAGGCTCCTTGCAGCACCAATAGTACATATACACAAAAAATAAATAAATGTACATTGTTTTATGTAACAGCAAGGGATTACTTCATCACATTGCTGCTATATTTATCAATACATATGAATATTATGAAATTTAGTACTGCAACTTATGTCACACCTAGATAAGAACCAAATCCTCCCATAGCACCATTCTGAATGGTAGAAAAAATATCCTATCTGTTGATATTGGGTACAAGTTTGATGCCAAAAATCTAATAAACTGTAGAGTACAGAGATCTGTTACTACACTAGCTAATGTTCTGTGTGTTGTTGTTACTATTTTTGTTACTTGATAAAAATGGGAAATTACTGGTAGAATTTGACCTAATCTGAACTGTTATATTAATATAGCATTACGTTAACAATATAGCTTACCATTCCAATTACAAAGACTATTTTATAAAAATGCTTTGCAACATGTCTTAAAATATCAACTTTAAGTTGCTTCTCAGTAGAAATTGATGAAGACATTATGAAAAGTTTTTTGTTTTTTGTTTTTTTTTCCTGATCCTTACATTCTTTAAGCACATCTTATTTTGGTCTGTGTCAAAATTTATTTCTCAACTCAGATAATTTGTGGTCTTTTGGTCTGCAACCTAAAATTTCAGTTTCTTTTTTTATTTATTTATTTTAAGATTTTATTTATTTATTTGAGAGAGAGAGAGACAGAGATAGCATAAGCAGGGAGGAGAGAGAGAAGCCAGGTTCCCCTCTGAGCAGCGAGCCCAACGTGGGGCTTGATCCCAGGATCCTGGGATCATGACCTGAGCTGAAGGCTTAACTGACTGAACCACCCAGGTGCCCCTAAAGTTTCAGATTTCTAATACCTATTACCTAGATGGTTACATAAAACAATGTATGAAAAAAATTGGCTTAGACACAAATACAGGGAAAGATAAAAATATATTTTAGGGGCGCCTGGGTGGCACAGCGGTTAAGCGTCTGCCTTCGGCTCAGGGCGTGATCCCGGTGTTATGGGATCGAGCCCCACATCAGGCTTCTCCGCTATGAGCCTGCTTCTTCCTCTCCCACTTCCCCTGCTTGTGTTTCCTCTCTCGCTGGCTGTCTCTGTCTGTCGAATAAATAAATAAAATCTTTAAAAATATATATATATATATTTTAAGAAATGTCGGCTACTTATGATTTAGGAAATGACTTTCCTATCTAATACATTTGTTCCTCTATGTCTTTTTCTTTTCTTTTTTCCTTCTCCTACCTCCACCCTCCTGTTCTCTCAATATTGGCTTGTGCTGTTCTATTCGAGCCTAAATATGTTGCTTACAAATATATTTTAGACATTTAAAATCAACATGAAAAGTTTGGTTTCTGTCATTATCTAGAATTCACTCATTTTGAACTATGCTTCCAATATCTCACTATTAAGTATCCCACTATCTGTACTCATCTGATTTGACTTGACTGTTTAAGCAGCCAACTCCTGGTCTCAAGTGTGAGTGGAATTACTTAATCTGCTTATTTAGATAATATGTATGGAAGATGCTGTGTCTTTGCATAAATACAGCTTCTTTGATATGACCTGATATAGAGTGGATATTCCAGTCCTAAGGGATGATCCTAAAATATGGAACTATTTCACTAGAAGATATTTTTGTTTTGTTTAACCAGCGGAAAAACTAGAAAATGGGTAATATAGAAAAAGCATTTAAAGAAGTGGCTCAGAGGGGTGCCTGGGTGGCAGCTGGTTAAGTAACCAACTCTTGGTTTCTGCTCAGGTTTTGACCTCAGGAGCATGAGGCTGAGTCCCTTGGAGTCTGCTGGAGATTCTCTCTCCCTCTCCCTCTGCCCTTGCTGCTTGTGATCCCTCTCTCTCTCTCTAAAATAAACAAACAAATCTTTGGGAAAAAAAAATAAAGAAAGCGGCTCTAAATCTTTATCTGGTTCCTAAATTCTTATTTAGGAGACTTCCTAGAATCCAGAGTTTATCTTCTCTCTCCTTCCTACCTCTACCCAGCCCTCCTGCAGTCATATTCTCTGTTCCGCTGCTCTATTCAATTCATTCCTCTCACATAAGTTGCAAACTAAAAGATGAAAATCTCTTTTAAGAAGACCACGTTTTCAAAGCACATCAGTGTAATAAAGAATTTCTAAGAGTTTTCTGCATATCTTTCTGTTTAATAATGATAAATTATTAATTAATATTACCTATAATGAATAGTAATGATAATTATTATTTTTTACTTCAGGTAAATATGGTATCAACTCATTATAACAGAGTTATGATGTCATTTCTGCAACAATATTATTTCACCTTAAATTACTGATAATAATGATTCTCTGTCAAAAGTCTTATCTATTTGTTACATTATATGTAGAATAAAGCCTAAGACTTATTCCATCCTGTCAAAAATACAACTGAGCCATATAGAGAAAATTTTTATAAGATGATCAGTATGTATCATTTTATACATTGATGTTATTATACTACAGTTTGTTTGTTCATGAATGACAATCATGACTATATCCTAGCCATGTCCCTTGCCCAATGTCATTTTGCAGTATTTTAAGTCACAGGATTTTATTAATCACTAAGATGGCTTCATAAGGTAGGGAGAATAAAGTATTATCTTAGCCCTGTGACTTCGCAGTAAGGAAGACTGAATAACAGGGCAAGTGACAACTCCTATGCTATTAAGTAGATTAAATATTTCTTTAGAGGAGAGTCCATTTTCTTAAGTTCAGGAGAACTCAGAAAGCACAATATAAAGATCTCAAATACTGTGAGAGTTCTCTTTTTTACTTCATTCTTTTAAATATTTATGGTACATTAAGTCACTTATGACCCCAACATCCAGGAAAAACCACTATTTAAATTTTCACAATAGCCTTCAAGTAGCTTTCCTCTTCATTTATAGCACACCAGATAGATGTAAAATTTAAGAATTGAAAAAATTGGATAAATGATAATTCATTTTAGATTGCCTCCTTTAACAATGTATTATACACATGAATTATACCTATTAAGTAATACAGGCTTGAAACAAGATCCCAGACATCAAGATGCTTATAATTGACTTTGAGGAGTAAGACCAGCATAGATGCAAAAATATAATCTTCATGATAACGAGAACTCATTTACTACTACAATCCCACACTGCACATCAAGATGGCCCCAGAGTAGAATCTTAAAGAGATGTTGTAAATAGATGAAAGAATGAGTGGATACCTTAAATCCGGTAAAACACAAAAACCAAAGAGGATGGGGTAGCTTGGGTTTGTTTTGGGTGGTCAGAGAAATCTCACTGAGGAGGTAACTTCAGAATTGAAAGACAGAAGGATTCAGAAAGGAGAAAGGAAACGCAGAGTTCTCCAGGAGGGCAACAAGAGCAAAGGCATATGATAGGGACAGCGTGAGATCTGTCTGGAGTATCCTTGCAGACATTTGACTTGGAGCATAATGTGCATATCCAATGAGGCAGTACTGGTTTGGATTCCACTGCAGGGTCTGTGAGAATCTTGAATCAGGAGAGCGTTTTATCTTTCAGTAATCTGAAAGCCAGTTTATATTTGTGACCAGTTTGCTGCATGTAAGAATTATATATGAAGAAAATGTCCCTAATTGGTAGAATCAATTTGGGGAAGGGAAAGATGACAACAGGAAGAATAGATAATGGGAATAGTCTGGGTGTGAAATAAAAGTGTCTGAAGCAAAAGGTGGCCATGAGAAAGAGAACACAGGTAAATGAGCATGGCTACACAGTGGGCATTGAGAAAAGTGGGAAGAGGGGCTGAATACTTTGGGCCCTGAAAAAGGAGAGAATGTATTATGGAGAGGGCTGAACTGACATGTGTTGGGTCAAGCACTAGAAGCAGCTCAAACATGGTGGAGTAAAAGGAAGAACATGTTAGACCTGGATCCTTACCTCACTGTGCTATGTTGGGGAACTGGCTCAACATTTCTGATCATCAGTTGTCCTCATATTTATAATTAGAACGCTAAAACTACCCTATACATTTGTACAAAGATGGAATAAACTAAAGCTTATGAAAGATTAACACATAGTAATCATTTGATAAAGTCTGGCATCTTTGATAAGCATTTTACATATGGTAACTTCACTAATTTTGTTTTAGTTCCTTTAAAATTTTTATTATGTAATATTCAGTACATGACAAATTATAAATGCTCTGTATGTTTTATGAAGTATGACAATAAACCTGCACTCATGAGCTGACCAACCATTTTCAAAACTGTAACAGAACCAATGTCATTAAACCTGCTATGTGCTCCTACACAGTCACAGACGTTACCATCACACTGACTTTTTAAATGATTTTTTGAGTCCTAATTCACATAAAATAAAATACAGCCATCTTAAGGGTATAGTTCTGTGAATTTTTAAAATATTTTAAATTATTTATTTATAAAATTAAATTAAATGTATTTAAGGTACATGACAATTTTATATATACATATACATATACAGCAAAATTATTACTACAGTTGAGCTAATTAACATATCTTTCCCTAATATAGTTATTTTTGTGTGTGTGATGAGAGCACTGGAAATCTCTCTTAGCATATGTCTAGTATTCAATACAGTATTACTTATTACCTGTAGCAATCATGCTGTGCATTAGATCTCTAGACTTATTTAACCTACATAATTTCAGCTTTGTACCCTTTGACCAACATCTCCCCATTTGTCCTCCATCCTTGGGACCCTGCTTGCCACCATTCTACTGCACTGTACTGGATTTGACTTTTTTAGATTCTACCTATGAGATCCTGCAGGTATTTTCCTTTCTCTGTCTGGTTTATTTCACTCAGTATGTCTTCTGGGTTCATTCATGTTTGCAACAACATGGAGGAAGCTCCTTTTAAATGAAAGTCAAATTTACGCACTTCAAGGGTTGATTTAACATTTTTATTATGGGTTTTATTTTGTTTGTTTGTTTTGGTTGCCAAATTCTCCCCTATTTTTTTCTATTCCAGTATAATTAACGGTGTTATATTAGTTTCAAGTGTACAACACAGTGATTCAACAATTCTATGCATTGCTCAGTGCTTACCACGGAAGGTGTACTCTTAATTCCCTTCACCTATTTCACCTATCCCCTCACCTACCTCCCCTCTGGTAACCATCAGTTTATTCTTTATATTTAAGAGTCTGCTTTTTTGACTCTGTTTGTTTTGTTTCTTAAATTCCACATATGAGTGAAATCATATGGTATTTAACCTACTCTGACTGACTTATTTCACTCAGCATTATACCTTCTAGATCCATCCATAAGGTTGCGAATGGCAAGATTTCATTCTCTTGTGTGAATGTGGTATACTATACACCACATCTTCTTTATCCATTTCATCTACTGATGGTCACTTGGGTTGCTTCCATAATTTAGCTATTGTAAATAATACTGCAATAAACATACAGGTGCATATATTTTTTTTACGTTAGTGTTTTCATTTTCTTTGGGTAAATACCCAGTAGTGGAATTACTGGATCATATCATAACTCTATTCTTAATTTTTTGAGGAAACTCCATCCTGTTTTCCACAGTGGCTACACCAATTTACACTCCCACCAATAGTGCACCAGGTTTCCTTTTTCTCCACATCCTCATCAACATCTGTTGTTTCTTGCATTTTTTAAATTTTATTTTAGCCATTCTGACAAGTGTGACATGGTATCTCGCTGCAGTTTTGATTTGCATTTGGTTTGCATTTGATACTGAACATCTCTTCATGTGTCTGTTGGCCACCTGTTGTCTTCTTTGGAGAAATTGTCTGTTCATGTTTTCTGCCCATTTTTAATTGGATTATTTAGTTTTGGGGTATTGACTTGTATCAGTTCTTTATATATTTTGGATACTAACCCTTTATCAGATATATCATGTGCAAATATATTCTTCCATTCAGTAGGCTGTCTTTTAGTTTTGTTGATTGTTTGCTTTGCTGTACAGAAGATCTTCATTTTGATGTAGTCCCTACAGTTTATTTTTGCTTTTGTTTCCATTGCCTCGAGAGACATATCAAGAAAAATGTTGCTATGGCCCATGTTAGAGACATTACTGCCTGTGCTCTATTGTAGGATTGTTATGGTTTCAGGTCTCAGATTTAGGTCTTTCATCCATTTTGAGTTTATTTTTGGGTATGGTGTAAGAAAGCAGTCCAGTTTCATTCTTTTGCACGTAGCTGTCCAGTTTTCCCATGTGGTTCCATGAAGTTTGGAAAATATATTATACCACCCCAATACCAAATATGACAAGTATGACCACACTCTAACAAAGATATGAAATAATTCTATCATTCTAAAACATTCCCTTTAACCTCTTTACAGTCAATCCCAACCACTCTAATTTGTCCCAGGCAACCACTGATTTATTTTATTTTCATACATTTACTTTGCCTACTTTAAAACTTCATGTATATAGAATCACTTGTTGTACCTGGCTTCTTTCATTCAAACCATTATTTAGATTCATCCATATTATCTGTATCTACAGTTTGTTCATTTTTATTGCTGAGAAAAGTGTGCATATAGAATATGCCACAACTTATGCCATTTGCGTTGCTTTACATTTTGACCATTGTAAATAAACCTGCTACGAATATTCATGTACAAGATTTTTTGTGCGTATGTTTTTCACTTCAGTTAAATAACTAGAAGTGAAAGTTCTCGGGTAGATAAATATTTAACTTTGTAAGAACCTGCCAAACTATTTTCCAAAGTTTTTTGTTTGTTTGTTATCATTTTACTCCCACCAGAAATATTATGAGTTCTGGGAACTCCATATCCTCATCAACACTGGGTATTGCAAACCTTAATTTTAGACACACTAATTAGTATAAAATAGGTGTCATGTTGTGGGTTTAATTTTCATTTGCCCATGACTAATCATGGTAAGCATCTTTTCATGTACTTATTGGCCAGAAGTACATCTTTTCTGAAGTGTCTGTTAAAGTTCATTGTCCATTTATTTTTATCAGACTCTTTGTTCTTACATAATTGAATTATAAGTTATTTATAAATGCTGAATGCAAGTCCTTTGTCAGATACATGCATTGTGAATATTTTCTCCTGGACTGTGATTAGCCTTTTCAGTTTTGTAATTGTGTCTTTGAAAGAGCTGAGTGTTTTAATTTCGAAGAAGTGCAGTTTATTGTTTTCCTTTATAGTTTGTGCTTTCTGTGACCTCAGAAATCTTTGCTTATCCCAAAATTGTAATGATTTTCTCCTGTCTTCTCTTAGAAGTATAATAGTTCAACCAACCTTCCAGTGAGGTAGATATTATCCGCATTTCAAAATCATGGAAAAGACTAAGGCAAAGGTGGTAAAATGCACTCATATTAACACCAAGCCTGTCTGACTTCCCAAGGAATTATGTTGTTTTTTTTTTTCAAGTGCTCAAATTACAGTTTAAAGGACAGTGGCAATAAGATAGGACCTAAAATTGAAATTTCTGAAATCTAACCCCAAACCCTCTACCTCTCAGCTGTGTGACCTTGTATGAGTAACTTCATTCTTAAATGAGGCATTAGAATGGAAAGCCTTCATGTTTGATGCAGCTCGAATTTCATAAGCAAGCAAAACCCAGTTTCCTTTATTGCAGGCTCTTGAGGGCCAATCAAAGCTGCCTGTGGAAACTTCTCATGTATATTGTAAATGATGTGTAAACTCCTTCAGCCCAGCAAACAGAGGGATGCAGGCACTGCTGTGCCATTTCACCCCAGTGGGCTGGCCATATTCCAATCCATGTAATTGCATTCCACAGCTCCTACCTCCCCTGCCGGTTGAGTTGGGATGGGGTGCACTGGTTCCCAAAACCCAGCCTGCATTGCCTTCCTCAGCATTTGGGTCCTATTGTTCTGTGCCATGAAATAACCATCAGGCCACCCCACTCCCCAAGTGGCTTCTGTGTGCAGTCCCAGACTGAGTATTCTGGGGAGGGTGCTTTAATGGGAGTGGCCCTGATAAAGGCTTCCTATCAGTGGAAATGTCTCTGGTTACTCCCTTCAAACACTGAGAAGAATCTCAGGGTCTGGGAAACATGAAGAACAGTGATGTAAGTGAGGGCACAATTTGGAAGGAAGAGTACTTTTTTTTTTTTTTTTTAAATTCTAAGGGAAATGGAAAAAATATGGTTCTAAGCAGAAAACAAATACAACCCTTGTGTTTATTTCTATGGGGCTGCTGCTCCAGAGGTAACCTTGCTAATTAGATTTTGTGTGTGTGTATGTGATTTTGTTATTAGATCTTTGTTAATGAGCTTGCACCATCTCATCTTGCCTGCATTCTCCCTGGGCTGCTCTGGAAGTCTTCACAGAGAAAGCAAAGAAAGGTGTCTACGTGGGAGGCAAATATTTGTCATGCACACAACCATACCTGCTATATATTGGACATTTCAAACACTCTGAAAGCCCAATGAGGCAGGTAGGCTGGACATCTTTGACCTCTAGAAGAAATTTGGGATCTGAGTACTTAAATAGCAACCTAGCTGAACAGGGGGTATGGTTATATAGCAAATAAGTTGTTACCTGTGACTTAATCCTGCCTGAGGAGCTGCTATTGGAATAGTAATTTATTGATTTCTTCCTAATCCTTCCCCATTCCAGAGTTTTTCCCATGTATTTATGCTTTATGAATAACCTTGTTCAATCAACAGAAAACCATGAAATTTAATTCCATAACCAATGCCTTCACTCTCCTGCCTTCTTACTTGCGGTATAGAAGCCACACTTCTCAGATAATACTCTCCTCCTGCATCAGTCCTTAGTTTATAGTGCATATTATACATACGTGCACATTTGTGAGTGAGTGTGGTTGACCTCTGTGCAGTGAAATTGTGTACAGACTTGAGAAGTTGCAAGTTTATAAATTACTTCACTGACAAAATAATAGAACAAGAATTCTCTTGATTTAATGAAATATATTTGCCCTGAAGGAGAGCAAAATATGCCACCCCAAAAGTTACCCCTTCGTGAGATAAATTTATATTTATAAAGGAAATCTCCATTTGTAAGTGTCTCCCTTTAAGAAGCAGGAAGAGAACTATTGCTCTAAATCATAGTAGAATCTAGTCAATGAAAAGGCATAGACTTAAATCTGCATAACAATCTTTGCCCTTGTTTACTTTGCTTTTCCTAGTAATCTCCCAGAATCCGCCCCACCAGTGTTCTTTTGTCTTCAGTTTAAAATGGTATATAAGGTGGTGGCTTGGGCCATCTCAGGGAGTTTATTCATTTTTCCTGGGTGTCTCTCAGGTATGTGTGAGGTATACATGTCAATAAACTGCTGTGTGTTTTTCTGTTGTTAATCTGTCTTTTATTACAGGGGTCTCAGAAAGAACTTAGAAGGGTAGAGGGAAAATTATTTTTCCTCCTTTACATCCTTCATACCATTACTTAATTTGGCAAAAGTTTCTAATTAAGAATTGCTCTTAAAATGAAGAGCAGAAACAGTTTATTATCTCCCAGAAATATCCCCCTTTCATCTTTTATACTGCTGTCTTTATTTTGTCATCTATTATATCTGCTTAGGAACTGCCTTTTCTTTTAACTGTACTTTTTAAAAGTCCCTGCTGCCGGGAGACAGAGGCAGCCATGAAAATATTATGCCAATAGTTTTAATACTTATAGAGCCATTACCTTTTTGCAGTAAAATCCATTTTGTCTTCCTATGACCCACAGATAAGTAGTCTGCAGGAAAAAAAAAAAAAAAAGAATAAAGATGATGATGGTATCATTCCAACTATTGCGCTAACTAAATTTCCGTGAGCTACTCTTGTAATTTTTCTGGCTCAATATCTAAAATATGAGTATCTGTCTCACTGAAATCACAGGATTTAGAGAAAAATAAATGTATTCATTCATTTAAAAATATTTGTTGAATTCCTGCTACAAATAACAAACAAAAACACTGCTGTTGGAACTTTGATGTCTAAAATGTATTTCCTGCTCTCAAATTTCTTATGTTCTAGAGGACACAAAATGTACAATGAAATAGCTGAATATATTGCATTTAAAGTAACGAAGGGATCTCCATGGAAGCCTCCGTGGGGAAAGTGCCTTTTGAGTTGGGCCTAGAGCACAGTGGGGTGGACTGTATTGTAACCAGAATGACTGCAGCAAGACTTTTTTAGAACTGCTCTAGAAATAATGGTTTGAAAGTATGGAGAAGGAAACAGACTGGATTAAATGCAGTATTTTGAAAAGTGCTTTGTATAACCAAATGTGCAATGTAAAACATATGATTGGTGTGGAGAACAAGGGCAAAAGGAAATGTAGATGAAATTAAATTTCCTTATAACTTGCAGCCCACTGACAAAGACTTGAGGCAAACAGAGTATGGCATTCCTCCAGGAACTCCCAACTGTCTTAATGCCTTGCAGGAGGGAAAAATGACCTTAGCTCAACGATAGCTACGCCTCCAGGAGCCTGTAAATCTTTTTCAGCATGTGAAAATCATTTTGGAAACTTACTTTGCCTTTACCTTCCCCAAATCCAAAGTATATGATCAACTGCTCCTCACTATCCCAGGGCAGTTTCTGCCCATGGTCCTGTCCCTGTGCTTTAATAAAACCACCCTTTTGGTGCTGAAAACATCTCAAGAATTCTTTCTTGACTGTTAGCTCCCAAACTCCATTTCAAATCACATCAACGATCACCACTGTTAAAGACCCAGTGGAATCTGATTTAAGGGTATTTTCATTTCAATATTAGAAATCTCTAGAGGAAAACACATTCATATATAGTATTTTGTTGTTGCTGTTGTTGCTGGTGCTGTTTCGTTTTTAAGTACAGTGAAGGTAGTGACAAAAACAGGTTGAGGGCAGAAGCCCTAAGCAAGACTTCTAATCTTCCTCCCTAGCTTTAGCTTTGCTCAGAGACTTTTGCTCATCATCTTCTATGGACGGTGGCTCAAAATAATAAACACAGGCATTTAAAACCACTTGAATTTCCTTGCTAAAATAAATGTTGTATTAGTTTCATGGGGTGGCAATAACAAATTACAATAATTTTGGTCACTTAAAACAACAGACACATTTATTTTCTCAGTTCTGGAGACTAGAAGTCCAAAATGAAGAAATGCACTCCCTCTGAAGTCTCTAGGAGAAAATCCAGCCTTGCCTCTTTCAGCATTTAGTGGCTCCAGATGTTTCTTGGCATCACTACTGTATTTGTTTGCTAAGGGTGCCATAACAAAGTACTGCAGCCAAGGTGGCTTAAATAACAAAAATTTATTTCCTCATAGTTCTGGAGGCTAGAAGTCTAAGATCAAGGTGTCCACAGAGCTGGTTTCATTTGCAGCCCTCTCTCCTTGGCTTGTAGATGATTATCTTTTCCCTCTGTCTTCACATGGTCTTAACTCTGTGTGTGCCTATGTCCTAATCTCTTTTTATAAGGACACCTGTTATATTGGGTTAGGGCCCACCCTAAGGGGAACTCATTTAACCTTAATTATCCCTTTAAAGGCCTTATCTCCAAATGCAGTCATATTCTAAAGTGCTAGACATTAGGACTTCAACATATCAATTTGGGGTTCACAATTTAGTCCACGGCAAATACGTCTCTGCCTCCATCTTCATCCTCTTTCTGTTTCTTCTCTTCTGTCTGTGTTAAATCTTCCTCTGTCTTTCATAAAGACACTTGTCATTGGATTTAGGGCCCAATTAGATAATCCAGGATTATCTCTTCATCTCAAGGTCCTTAACTTAATTCATCTGCAAAGGCCCATTTTCCAAATAAGATCCATTCACAGGTTCTGGGGAATAGGGCATGGACATACCTTTTGGAGAGCTATCATTGAACACGCTGCAGCTGTGTTCCACTAAAATACTGGTTACCCTGTCTTTCATTCTATTTTCTTTCTTGTTAGTAGCATGAACCAATTTATACTTAAATTTAAATGGAGATAACCCTTCTTGAGGGTGTGGGTACCACTATGCAGAGACAGTTACAGCATAATCATAAGTATTTCTGCTTATCTGGTACTTTTTTAACAGTGCTTGAGATTTTCTCCCTCTCCCTCTGCTGCCCCAGTAAATAAATAAAATCTTTAAAAAAATAAAAATCATTTTTAGGTGTTTAATATAGACAAGGTCATCTATAAATTCACTTATTATTTTGACTCAACTACTTATGTACTGGCAAAAAAGTAAATAAAAAACATGACTATAATAATCTAAGATAATATTATTTAATTATTTAATTAGCAACAAACATTTATTGGGCAAGAAACTATTATGTGACCAGCTAATGGAAATTTAATATTGTCTACCCATTCTATGGATTCTTATTGTACTTAAAGGAAGTATCATATTGTTTTGTGCTAAGATTCAAACAATGATGGATTTATTCTTACAGGACAGAAATTAACATGTTTTCCAGGCTAGTAAGAGGGATATGTAGAAAGTAGTAAAATATCAGGGAACAGTTTGGAGAGATCAGAGAAAAGTGTTCTTGAGAGACTATGACATTAAAAAAGAAGAGAAATCTAGGGCTGTGTTAAAGTGGTCTTGGTTTAGCATGCTTAAGAACTTCCATTTTATCTTACAGGCAAAAAGATATTGATCATGTTACCAAAATAGGGGCAATATTATGCAAAGCAACTCTAGAAATGCAAATATAAATTTGGCATAAATTTGAAATGCAAGAAGTAAAATTAATACTAATACCAGATTATCTCAAAGTACATAAAGAGACCAAAATACATGAAAGATTTACTTTGCAAAGATGCCAGCTATTCCATTATAATTTGATAAATTCACTGTAACCTCAATTGATAAAATTTCTGTTTGCTGCTTTTTAACGATAGAAGCTACCTCTATATTTCAAATGAAGTGGAAAAATAAACACTAAAAATAGACAGCAGTTTTTGAAAAAATAGTAATAAAAGAAGGAAACAAATAAAACATTAAAATATATCATAAAACTGCTGTAATTAAAACAGTTTGTCCCCAGTATAGGAAAACTAACAGATCATTAGAACAGAACAGCAGGAGGAGGTCTATAAATAAATATGTGTATACATAAGATTTCACTATATGATGAAGTCATTATTAAAAACAGCTTTACCCTTTTTTTCAGAAAAACTATTGATAAATCAAAGAAAAACATAATAAAAGGATACAAAAACCTCTGTAAAACTTTTAAATGTTTCAGGGGAAAAGTTTTTTGATACAAAATTTAAAAATAAATAAACCATTAATGTTTTTAAAAAGATAAAATAATTTCTGAACAAAGATATCATTAACAAGTAAAAATATCACCAGAGAAAATATCTATGCAATTTTTGTAAATGATTACCTTATATTAAATATCACTTAAAAATCAATATTTAAAAATATCTATAATTACATAAGATTCTTATTTACATGTTACTTAAATTTCTTACAAATAAAATTCTAAAATAAAGAAAATTTTGAACGGGTATTTACAAAGGAAATATAACTTTTAAATATATAAAAAAGATTGGTTAAAAAAAAGGATTGGTAGGAGTGTGGAAAATATGCTCTCTCATACACATTTGGTGTAAGTACAAACTGATGCAATATATTATATGAAATTTGGAATGTCTATCAAAATGTAAAATATGTGTCCTTGGTCCAAACAATTCTATCTTTAGGAATTGAACTCATAAATACACTGAAATAAACACATTAAGAATGTATGTATAAGAGTATTTATTGCAGAAGTCTTTGTAATAACTAAATTTTGGTAATATCCTAGATGCTCATAGGGAAATCATTCATTTACCCATTCAATATATATTTATTTAGCACTTTCTTTAAATAAAATAGTCAAAAGCTATTAGAGGATATTCACAAAGTAGAATATTGTAAAGATATGAAAGACAGGGGAAAAAAAGTTTCATAATAATAAAGCTAATTCCCAAGACTGGCTAATTAAAAATAATTAAACTGAAAGACCAACAATGTATATAACATGGTTCCATTTGTGCAGAAACATTGGAAAGACACACTTACATATATAGGTATAACATATATGCACATTTGTGTATGGGGAAGATACACAAATACATGCATATAAACTTTTGACCCTTGATAACACTTAGGAGAGTGTCTAATGGCCTGGAGCATGAAGCATTATTTTTATTCCATGTTCCGTTTTCAATTTTCAGTATTTTAGAGTTTCTAGTTTAGGTTGGGCAACTGGTGGGACAATCAATAGATTTTTTTGTTTGTTTTAAAAGCATAAGAACAAGAATAGCCTTGGTGAATAGATATTGAGACAATTTTAGATGCCTTCTATTTGATATGCTTATAATATGCTGAGGTAGAAAGTTCTAAACAATAGGTGGAAAGGATAATAGAAAATTGAAGACTACTTCTTGTTGACAATAGATTCAGTGTTTCTCAGACATCATTACCTATAGAAATGAGGTAAAATAGTACTCTTCCCTAAAGGTACATCTTTGTACCTTTTGTACATCACTCCCTGCTACTTTTCTTGTCTACTTTTACTACAGGGATACAATATGGAGAATTTTACTAGCTGAATAGTCCAAAGTATTGAGAATTGGGAAACACTAGTCTTACCTTCTTGTTTGTAATTATGAGGGAAATGAATCAGTTTTAAATAACTTGCCTTTTACTCATCTATTAAGGGACAGCATCTGGACAAAGCCAAATTGACTTCAAGGGTAAGACTGTCTCTATGGCCATTACTTGAAGGCATTTTTTTACTCTGATTTCAGGTGGGTGAGATTGATTTTAAAATGTGCTTAATGAAGAGAAGGAGCCAAATCCATAATGGTCAGAAACAATGAGTTACCTGATATGAACAAAATAACACAGTCCTTAAGACAGTTCAAAGATCAGGAGTGTTAACTTTAAACAGAGCGAGGAGCAGTTTTATTTAAATTAAAAAATGAGATTTTTCAGAAATAGAGGAATGCGGTTCAGAACAAGCAAGGTATAGCAAACCACAGACAAGTCCAAAGAGATAAAGGGAAGGTCAGCTTCTATTAGGTTTTAGGAGACAACTGGGGAGGACTGTTCTGAATAAAAGCTTATTAGAGAGGAGTAGAGTTGTGGCGATTTCTCTTTGGCTGCAGGCAGTAGTTAGTGCCTTGTTGCTGGGGCAGGGAGGGATCTTAACTTTTCTTAAAGGCAGGAGATAAATTCCTTTGTCGACAGTGTCCTCTCTCACCAAATAGTTCTTACCTTCCTTCTGGTTTGTTAAGCAGCTGCAAGGAGTGGTACCTGGGTGAGAGCACCCCCTTCAGGACTTCCTAACTCCATTTTAAAGGACGTTTCCTTTATTTACTTTCACAAGAGGATGGTTCATTGATTTCACAATTCCCAAAATCTAGGGAGTGTTGCGTTGGTTTTTGAGAGGATGGAATTTATTGCTTGGGTCTCAAATTATGAGCTTGATTTGGGTTGTTTTGGTTAGGGATGAGTAATCTCAGGCGTGTATCAGGTTTGGAATGAGTGACTTTAAGTATTTTTTTTTTTTTACAAAACTTTCAATTGGGCAAAACTCAAAACATTCTTTTTTGTCAACCATTTTCCCTTAATTATTAAACCCATGTGGATGCTAATGGAAACTTAATCCATGTGTTTCTCATTCACTTGCATTCAATTCATCAAGTGCTGTTTTGTAACAGCATTTGACATGAAGGAAGCATTCTGGGGCCTTTTTCTTAGAAACAGGAAGTGCTGTTCTGCCAAAAACTAAATGAACTCTAACCCCTCAAGATTTAAATTCCATTTGAAATGCTGAGGCTAAAAAAGAGGCACAGAATTTAACTTGGCAAAACATGTTCCCCAATCCTTCATTTCTTCAGTTTTACTTGCGGAAAACCACCTGGTGAACACTGGGCTGGGTTTGTTTTCCCTGATACCACATAGCTAATTGTCAAGACACATGAAGGGATAGTTCTTTTGACTGATGTTCCCATACCCACAAATATCTGATAGGTTTCTGGTGAAATTCTCTTCACCCTCAGGAAGAACTGCAAACATGACAAGGAGAAACCCTGCTTCTGATCATACATTACTGCACCCATCAGAGAATTTCTTTTCTTTTCTCTGAGTTAGATGATCAGCTGTAATGGTAGGGTTAATTTGAACAATGTTACTGTAATTTGCTGTTATCCTCTGGGGGTGGAATAGGGCACCTTTTGTAATTTGTATGTATGTATATATGTATGTATGCATTCATTCATCATTCATCCATTCACTCCCCAGAGTTATTTCAATGTATAGTCAAGTTTAAAAATTCTCAATATAGAATCTCAGCACCCATACCAACTACTGATTCAAAATCTTCAGTTTAAAGAGATCCCCAGGTGATTCATGTGAACAAATTTGAGAAGCAAGTTTTTAAAATGCCAATTCCTGGGTTTACCATCAGAGAATCTGATTTAACTTGGCCTGGGCATTAGAATCTTTTTTTTTTTTTTTTTCTTAACGCCCCAGGGGTTTCTATTGTGCAGAAAATTTTGAGAATGACTACTCTAGCTAGTTTGTGGAATCTCAGGTTCACTGATTTTAAGAAAATCACTGTCAGAATTTGGTGATAACCTGTTTTATACCCAGCTGGGTAGAAAAAGATGGCCAATGATCTTGTGGCATCTCTACCTATTTCTACATAGAGTGGATCATCACCCAGGTTAACCGACTGCCTAGAAAGAATTCCCAAACTAACACCTCTAAGAAAGTATCACATCACTGGAAAAAACTGTCACTAGTGTTTCATTGATTTCTTTATAGACTTTCTCTTTCAAAATGCAAATCCTCCCATGAAGGTAAATATCCTCATCACTGCAAGTATAAAAAAGGATGCTCAGTCACTTCCCTCTGATTCACTGGAGTAATTACTCTGAAACTGAAGGTTGTGGTGTTGAGTAAAACTGTATTTGAATCAATCCCCAAGTTAGAGAAGAGGAGGAAATGGCAGCTACTCAGAGCCAGTGAAAGAGAACTGTGACGTCTGAAGGGTGGGCCCCTCTGGCAGGCTTCCCTGATGGATTAGCTGGGTAGGACTTTAAGGCAGAGGGAACAACTGCAGTTGATTTGTAAGGAATACCTGTGGTGGCAGGAGGGAGCAAAGGGCTGACATGAGGAAATCTGTATTTTAGGATTAAGAAAACAATAATGAGAAATGTTGCAGGTTTCTGGAATGGAGTCTGGGCTACAGGATGGGGTTCATTAAGTGAATAAATAAAATGGGTAACAATTTTAAAACCCAAGACTGGGAAGAAACAGAGGATGGCAAAAAACAAGCAGTAAAACCATCAAATTGAGAAAGCATGAGTAGAGGACCAGAAGAAAAAATAAAAGTAAAATTTAAAAAATCAAAAATCAAGGGGCGCCTGGGTGGCGCAGTCGTTAAGCGCCTGCCTTCGGCTCAGGGCGTGATCCCGGCGTTATGGGATCTAGCCCCACATCAGGCTCCTCTGCTAGGAGCCTGCTTCTTCCTCTCACACTCCCCCTGCTGTGTTCCCTCTCTCACTGGCTATCTCTCTGTCAAATAAATAAATAAAATCTTTAAAAAAAAATAAAAATAAAAAAAGTTAGTTTGCAAAATCCTAAATGTGTTTATAAAAAGGTATTTTTTTTTTAAGATTTATTTGAGAGACAGCGCACATGCAGGGTAAGAGGCAAAGGGAGAGGGAGAGACAGAGACAGAATCTCAAGCAGATTCCGCGCCCAGTGCAGAGCCTGACATGGGGCTCAATCTCATGACCTTGAGGATCATGACCTCAGCTGAAACCAAGAGGACATCAACCTACCCAGACACTCAGGCACCCCAGAAAGTATTTGAAGAAAAATAATTTGGGATGTCTGAGTGGCTCAGTCAGTTAAGCATGCCTTCGGCTTGGGTCATGATTTCGGGGTCCTGGGATTGAGCCCCAAGTCGGTGTCCCTGCTCAGCCAGGTGTCTACTTCTCCCTCTGCCTCCCCACCCCTCCCTGCTCATACTCATTCTTTCTCTCTCTCAAATACATAAATAAAATCTTCTTTTAAAAAAAAGAAAAAAAAAAGAAAAAGAATTGGAGTAGTTTTTTTTTTTTTTCTCCACATTACCCTCTATACCTATGCAATCACCATGTCCCATTAAATTTATTCCCTACTTGCTTTCAAATTAGCCCACTGGAATATTCCATCACCACTGGCACCATCTAAGCTTCCCTTTCAGTTTGACCTCACACCCCATTCCCCACCTGGCAGACAAAGCAGCATATATGCAATTCACAACCACTTAACAGTCATCAATAAAAGAGTCTGAATCCTCCACAGCCCTGAAGACGTGGCTCCTGCCTATCTCTCCAGTCTTGTGTGTATTAATTCATCTGTGAAATAAATAGGTTAGTAATTTCAGTCATCATGTGAATGTTTCCATATATTCTTTTGTCATTCAGAGTAATCCTGTGAAATGGGTGCTATTACTGGTAAAGAAACTGAAAATTTGGAAAATTAAGTGACTTATTCAAAATGGATAATTAGGAATATAAACCTAGGCTTTCTAATTTCATATTAAGCTGAAGTTGGCATATGCTAGGCAAGTTAGTACATTTATTAAGACTGAAAATGCAGGAAGAATAGTAATTTGAAATTATGTCAGGCCTACCTGTTCCATGTTTAACTATTGTCATATAATTATGATTTATTAATTAAAAATATTTATTGAACACTACTTCATATGTGTGGAGCTGTGGTAGCTAGATTTCAGTATTGTAGTAATGGAAAATTCAAGATAGTTTATGTGTGAAATAGAAAATAAGTAAATAGGTAAATAAATTTACCACTCTGTTCCATGCATGCTGAACTAAATAATTAAGACTAGTACTTTCACGAAACATAGCTAGAATAAAAAACCATACAAAATGTTAAAAAAGAATGCTTGTGTGCATTATCAAGCTAATATGATAGTAAAGGATTAGCACATTCAGTGAAAGAAAGATAAATAAGGAAATAATCCTAACATTTGTGGACACTTTTCCTTTAGGGAAAAAGAGGAAAGTCAAGAAACTAAGAATCTAGAATGTATTCTTAGCAGCCCCAATGGACTAAAGATGCAGGTGTTGGAGTCCAGATCCCTCCAAGGGGAGACAGTAGTGGTGAGCCTCTAGGTTGTGAGTTTGATCATGATAAATTGTACCACAGAAGTAAACATGCTCTAGAATTTAAAGACACCCTCATAGGCATTTCAGTTCAATGCTGAATTATTTCAATCTTTCAAATTAGATGGATGTAATACAGGAGTTCTAGTAAACCCTAATGCATAAGTACACATCCAAGGGTAAAAAAAAAGAAAGAAATATCACATAACATTCTAGGCCTCAAATTATTTCTCAAATTATTTTGCAAACGGAATGTCAAGTGTACAATACAAAATAACAAGAGACACTAAATGACAGGAAACGTGTGCATGTTGGGGTAAGAGGGAGCAGCAGGCAAGAAACAGAGCAGAAGCGACAGAAAGTAGAAAGATACAACGAAAGGATGCCAAATACTGGAGTTATCAGATTCAAATGTTAAAACAACTATGCTTAATATGTTCATATAAATAGGAGACAAAAAGGATAATATTGGCAGAAAACTGAAAACTCAAAAAATTAAAAACTTGAAAACTGAAAAATATTAACAACAAACGTTTAGAATGCAGTGGTTGGTTTTATAGCAGATATGACATAGCCGAAGAGAGTTAATAGTAAACTAGAAGAAAGGTCAAAAGATAATATGCATTATGAAGAACATGAATAAATAAATATATTCAAAATACAGAAGACAGGAAGATGGGGTGCCTGGGTGGCTCAGTCAGTTGAATGCCTGCCTTCGTGTCTCAGGTCATGATCACAGGGTTCCTGGATTGAGCCCTGTGTCAGGCTCCCTGCTCAGCAAGGAGTCTGCTTCTCCCTCTCCCTCACCCCCTGGCTCATGCTCTATTCCCCTGCTCTGTAAAATAAATAAAATCTTAAAAAAAAAAAATGAAAAAGACAAGAAGAGACATGATAAATGGTGTGAGAAGATCTGAGCAACACCAGTAAATATATATATAAAATAAAGAGCAGACATATAAAACACAATGATTAGAATATTTGGCCTAACTGGCATATATTAGACATTGTAACTAACAACTCCAGCATGCATAATTGTCAATCATACATGAAAACATTTCCAAAAATTCAATTTTATATTGTGCCATAAAGGGGTCTCAACATTAAAGTCATTAAAGCATTAAAATCATACAGAGTATGTACTCTGACCACAGAGCAATTAAGCTAGAAATCAATAATGAAAAGTTAACTGGAAAATAATACTATGCTTTGAAATTAATAAATAAGCTTCTATAATATACCATGGGTCAAAAAATAAATCTGGGGCAATGGAAAAAAATTGAATAATATCACAGCATGGTAATGCAGCTAGCTAACTCTATAATTAGAGGGAAACATGTAGAATGAGACAATACATTTTTAAAAATAGAACAACTGAAAATCAATCAAGAAGTTAGAAATAAAACAATAAAATAAATCCTAGTAAAATGTGAGGAAAAAAATGAAAAAGATGAAGGCAGATATTAAAATGAAATTCATACTTACAAGCTTAAAATGAAACATTTTAAATTCATAATCTCAGACAAGATGAATCATGACAAAATGTCAGAAATAAAAAAGTGGCCAGCAGCACCAACTGTACAATTAATAGCCAATAAAAGGATACTATGAAAAACATGATGCAAAATAATTTCAAATGTTAGGTGATCAACTTTGAAATGATTAAATTTATAGAAAAATACAATGTCTAAAATACCCCCAAGAAGAAATGGGAAATCAGAAATTCACCATCAGTAAATTCTACCAAACATTTAGGAAAAAAATAATGGTAATATTGCCCAAATTTTTCCAGAAAATATTAAAAAAAAAAAAAAAGAAATCATATCAAACTCACTTTATGAAGGATTTTTATATATAAATTTGATAAACATATTAGAAAAGAGGAAAATTACAGCCAATCTAAATGTTAATAAACCACATCTCTATATGTATATACACATATGTATATAACATATCATGACTAATTTAGAGTTTGCACATTTGATTCAAACTATTAATCATATAATCTACTACACTGACAAAAAATTGATAAAAATCCTATGATCATATCAATGAATGAAAAAAACCTCTTATAATTTCTACTCATATTAATCATAGAAAGTACTCTTAGTATCCGTTTAGTAGAAAACTACATTAATTTGATAAAACATCATTGCAAAAAAAAATCATATGTAATGATCAATGTTGAGTGACGAATTCATACTACTCTCCCTGTACTCAATATTGTACTGGAAATCCTTGCTAGTACAAATATATAAAAATAATAAATAAATGTATAAGTATGGGAAAACTGAAATAAAAATGTCATTATTTGCAGATGATATAATCATATTTAAGAATCTACAGATAAGTTATCAGAATTAACACATGAGGTTGTTGAATTGAGAAAAAGAGCAAGGCTGTTAGCTACAGGTCAACATATTTTTAGAAAATCAGTTGTATTTTTATATTAAAATAATAAATAATAAAGTATAATTTTTAAAAATATTTCTAATTAGAAGAAAATCAAATGGCTTAGAAAAAAATTGAAGATATACAGATATCTAAACAGAAAACTATAAAGTATTATTGATAAAAATAAACACCTTAATAAACAGGGGTAAATCATATTTATGAAATGGAAGATGTTAATTTTCTCTAAACCAGTCTCTCAATTCAGTCTAAATCCTAGCAGGTTCCCCCCCCCCCTTTTGGTGTGCGGGTAACTTGAACTAATTCTAAAATGTATATGACAATGCAAAGAGCCTAGAATAGTTGAAAAAGCTTGAAGAGAAACTGAGTGAGTTCATGGTATATCTGATATCGATATTTATTATAAAGCTATTGTAATTAGATCAAGGTGTTATTAGGCTAAGAATAGACATAAAGCCAAATGAAAGAGAATCTAGAAATAGACCAATGCCTATATGGACATATGATGACAGTCTTGACACTACTGAGCAGTGCAAAATGCTGTCTTTTCTTCCTTTTTTTTAAGATTTTAAAAAAATGTTTTTTATTTTAGAGAGAGCGAGCAGGGGAGAGGGACATAGGGAGAGGAAGAAGGAGAGAATCCCAAGAGGACTCGGCTCTGAGGACAAGAGCTGGACACAGGGCTTGATCCCATGACCCTGAGATCATGACCTGAGCTGAAACCAAGAGTCTGATGCTAAACCAACTGAGCTATCCAGGCAACCCTGGACTGTCTTTTCAATAAATATGCTTGGACATATGAGCTATCCATATGAAAAGTAATGAAAATTGACCTCTATGTCACAGCATACATAAATACCAAATCTAGGTTTATTTTTAGTCTAAAGTGAAAGACAAAACAAACTTCTAGAAGATACTATTAAAAATATATATACATTCATTACTTTATCACAGGAAAAACATTTCTTATACAGAGCACAAATATAATCACAAAGGAAAAACTTTAATAAAATGGACTTTATAAGAATGAAAAATATCTGTCAATTGAAAGATCATTAAATGATTGTAAAAGACAAGCCACACAAATAGGATAAAATATTAGTAATACTTAAACCTACAATTCTGAGAGTATTTCTTTGAGGGCATCAGATTCTTAGAAAAAAAGTAACTTCAATGTACCTTAAGAAAGTTAATAGCCCGAATCTTGTGAGGGGAAATATGATACATAACAGGACTGTAGCTTAAAAAAAAAATGAAGACAAATTTTACTAAAGAGAAAACAAAGAATTAGGAAACCAATAAATTTAGTATATGATCAATCAATAAATTTCAGGCAAGACAGAAGAAATAGAAAAAAATGGGTAAAGAGCTACATTAGAATTTAAGGACACAGGACCAGAGAGTTCCAGAGGAAGGCATTATCTGGTGATGTCAGTGGGCTGGAAGTGATGGGGGGTGTTTGGGACAAAGTCTTTCATTCTACAAACCAGAGGCTGGAAATTAGAGCAGCCTACAGATGCCCATGGAAGCCAGAACTTAAGTAACATGTGGTCAATCCCCAGCTATTGGTCAGGACAGGGAGTAAAGAAATGGAGACTCCTTCATGCTAGATAGTATTTCTATGGGACTATTTTTCTAGACAGAATGTACCAAGACCCAACTCTTCCAGAGTAGAAATGAACTGGGAGTCTGAATGCCATATAATTTATGTCATCAGTCATCACAGAATCAGACAATCGTACTTGGCTTTGGTATTCCTTTTGTTCATTTCTTTGTTTTCCCATAACATCTTAACAAAATTTTGTTTTCAATGCTTTTGCTTAGAAAAAAGGTGGGGGGTAGACAGAAAAAGAAAAAAAGAGAAAGAGGAAGAGAGGAAGAAGGAGGGAGGAAGAAAGGAAGGAGGAGGGAAGGAGAAAGAAAGGAGGTAGGAAGGAAAGGAGGAAGGATGGAAGGAAAAAGGAAGAAGGAAGGGAAAGGAAGAAAGGTAGAAAAGAAGAAAGAATTTTCTTAGATTGGCTAATTGTTGATCTGAGAAATATGAGGATAAGAAGAAAGAGGAAAAATCTGACTGCCTGTTATCAGAGGAGCTACAGTAAGCATAGCACCTTGGGGACATGGTGTGAAAGTATCAGCTGGAGGGTCAGGGGAAGTGGCAGAACTGAGTCTGTGGGTGAGATGAGTTCTCCAGACCAGGGACAGTGCTCAGAATAACTGAGATAGCTATTTTTGTTTCTTCGTTATTAAAAATATATACGAAAGGGGGCACCTGGGCTGCTCAGTTGGTTAAGTGTCCCAGGCTTGATTTCAGCTCAGGTCATGATCTCAGGCTTGTGAGATCAAGCCCCACGTCAGGCTCCATGCTAGGCTCCATGCTCAGTGGGGAGTCTGCTTAAGATTCTCTCCCTCTCCCTCTGCCCGTCCACCCTTTGTGGGCGTGCTTTCTCTCCCTCTAAAATATATATATGAAAGATTACAAATCAGAATGTTAAAAACTGCCCAGATGCTCATTATCTCAGGCCCTGATTTACCTTTGCTCTCTGGGTCTTTTCTGTTATTGTCATGTTTGCTGGGCCTTGTAACGTGAGTTCTATACCTCACCTAGAGAAGTGCCCTGGGATGCGAGGAAGCACATCTGCTGCATAACTACGAGTTACATTCAAGATTTAATTCATGGTAAGGGAGAGTGGTCCTAGAAGACTGAACCATGGAAAAAAAGGTGAGGAGAAGAGCCTCCCAAGGCAACTCTAGAAAAATTCTTTCATTCTATTAGGTCCCTGGCTTGGTTTATCTCTATTCTGTACAATATGAACAGCAGGGTGGGGAATGAAGTTAACCAAGATTTTTAAGATATTTGAGTACAGATGAGCATATAGCAGCTTACAGGGGATCTCTGAGGATGCCCTGGTTTCCAGACATTTGGGGGCATAGATAATTAACCTTATTAGCCTTGATGGACTCTGTTAAGCTGAGAGGATGATATGACTGCAAAATTAAAGCATTTTAACTTCTAGTAATGACTAAGTGTATTGACAAATCTTCTCCCTAGAAAGTAACAATGAAGCTGGATGAAATGGACAAAAAGACTATGTTGGTGCTCTTAAAGTGATCAGAGGCAGATAATAATATGAGAAGCATTTATACTTAAAAAAAAAACCTGCTGAACTTTGGGTATGTAAGAAGTGGGAATCTGGTATTCTGATCTGGGCAACTCCATCTCTGCAACTTTGTTGATGCAGGGCAGGGCAGGCCATGAGGACTGGCAGCTTCTCTGCCACCATTAGAATTGGCTTATTTGACATGTTTCATGCTTGTACTTCTCCTTTTGTAAATACCAGAGGGAATTATACTGATAAGGACGAACCATATAAAGAAAAGTGTTAGTCACTTTAGCACCTGGCAACCCCAATGAACCCTTGAGCGACAAGTCCTTGCAAAGGGTAATTTTGTTGAATAGATCCTCCAACAAAGGAAGACAATCTCTATCCAGAGGTACTCCCTGAGAATTTGGCCTCGTCACCTTCCTAATATGGCTTCTAGGGTACAACCTTTTTAAAAAGTGACTATTACCTTGCTCAGGCTCTTGTCAAAACTAAATGCCTGACCCATGGGAGTCTTATGACCGTCTTGCCAGATCTTTCCAATTGGTGGAGACTGATTCAAATGCAACTCACAGGATGGGAAGGACCCAATAAACTTAGCTTGTTAAATGGAAATGAAATATGCAAGAAAGCAACTGGCCTGATCTTAGTGACATTTCAGCTTTACATGACGAAGTAACATTTCTACTTTACATAGAAAAGTGGAGGTTATTCCTTTGGAGAAAACTTTAAATCATCACTCTGCTGCCTCAAGTAAAATTACTGGCTCAATGGGGCCCTGCATTCACAGAGACTTCCCTAAATGCCTGGGCTTCCATCACTGATGGCTTTGCTTATTGAAATCCAGTGGTGTCTGAGGGCTACTGTGGCTGTTTAGCCCAACTCCAGTTAGGGGAAATAAAAGCAGACATGTTTGGCTCACTCAGTTGTCAGAACTCAAGACATTTCTCATGACCTTGGGCAACGGTCCCCTTGATGAACTTGTTATAGTTTTACTGATTCTTAGGCTATTGCCAATGGCCTAGCTACTTGGGTCTTCCACTAGGATAACTGTATACTATGGAATTAAAGACATCCCATTTTAGGGCCACAAAACATGAAAACAAATAGTGGTTGTCAATTGAACTACTTTAGTCACTCAAGTAGATACTTATGGTACGGTCCTGTTTTCTGATGTGGCTAGCTAGAGTAAGTTGCTGATTAAGACTCTCTATCACCCAGATTGGCATCATTGCTGCCTGGATTCATCATGGTACCAGATATGGCAACACATCCACCATCATAAACTGGAACAAAGTAAAAGGCCTATGTTTCCGCCAGCCCAGAAGAAACTCTCCACTGCATGCTAGACCTGTGAATCTTGCAAATATGTGACCCAGTTGTCTTGCAGTGGAGAGAGCCTTCCCCATCTACTCCTGACAACTTAACTATATCAGACTTTCAAACTCCCTCTTCACGTTTTTGGTGTTACCTCACTTCTGATGACACTTTTTTCTGGTTACTGTTTTGTTGTTCCAGCTTGATCAGCTAAAACATCTAATGCCTTCAAGATTCTTAAAACTAGCATTTTAAGCTTTCCAAACCATTTGCAGTCTGACAATGGGCTGATAATCATGATATTTGATGGAACTTCCATACTATCTGTCACCCAGAAGCATGTGGTATTATTGAGCCTTCTAAAATATTGACACAAAAATGTTTTTGATTCTACCTCCTTTAGCTTCTCCTGGTCCACACACCTTAGTAAGGTTTTTTTGGTCACTGAGTATGGCTATCCCAAAAAGGATTTTTTTTTTCACCTAAGATTAAAAGACCAATTTTGAAAATGGTATATTCTATCTACACCATTCCTGGGCATGGCATAGCCTATGGCTGGATTTTTCTTCCCCTAGCAGCAACCCTGGGCTAGACTGTTGGTCAACCCTCTGACTGGTGAACTGTCAAAAAGGGCCCTAAGGTATTAAACTTAATTTTGTGCACTTCTCAGTATTCACCCAATGGATAAAAAAATACAGATGTGAAGGGGCACATGCACCCCAATATTTATAGCAGCAGTCAACAATAGCCAAACTGTGGAGAGAGCCCAAATGTCCACTGACTGATGAATGGATAAAGAAGATGTGGTACATATGTATATATACAATCGAATATTACTCAGCCATCAAAAGAATGAAATATTGCCATTTGCAACAATGTGGATGGAGCTAGAGGGTATCATGCTGAATGAAATAACTCAGCAAGAGAAAGACAAATATTATATGAGTTCACTCATATGTAGAATTTAAGGAACAAAACAGATGAACACATGGAAGGGGGGGAAAGGAGAGAGGGAAACAAGCCATAAGAGACTCTTAATGATAGGGAACAAACTGAGGGTTGATGGAGGAAGGTGGTTGGGGAACGGCTAAATGTTGTGATGGGTATTAAAGACGGCACTTGTGATGAGTGCTGGGTGTTGTAAGTAATGAATCACTGAATTCTATTCCTGAAAGCAATATTACACTGTATATTAACCAACTAAAATTAAAATAAAAATTAAAAACAAAAACAACTTAATTTTGATTCAGCCACCTGGATTCTCTTATTGGATCAACATGTTCTAGATCATATGAATAATAACCATTACACTGAGTATACTAATAATCATAAAAAACACCTGGCCCTTCTAGATGAGAAGTCTAAAGGTGAGAACTGGATGATCTGGAGCAGAGGGAGAGGGCATGAAATTATAGCCACTGGAACATGATATAATAATTTGTGGCAGTGGAGAGCAGCAACACAGGCACTGGGACAAAACAGGTTAGATATTAGGAAGAACAGAGAAGAGAGTGTCATTAACAAACTTTTGTATTTCAGTATTGCCCTTGTAGCATTCCTTACAAGGGAAAACACCCTGGTGCCATTCTCTTAAATGGTTACAAGTGACTCTTGAGTCCACTGTGCCCCATATGTTCGGTAGAGTTCTGAACACAATTTGATCATCATTCCCTTTAACCTTAGTGAGATATCTGTCAAAAACAGCTGAGGATGGCCCTGGCTCCTGAACCTTCTGTGCAGATCACATGTCAACACCCCAAGATGTCTTTCCTAATCCCATTCTCAGTCATTCCATGGGAGCAGACAAATGCCACCCAGCTGATAGCACTGATGAACAGAAAAGAGTGGACTGTCCTTAGGCAGCTCTCCAGAAACCAGAATTAGACTCAATTATTACGACTGAACTGGGATAACAGAGGCCTACCAGCTGTCTGAAAAACCACTTTGGAGACACTGTCAATCTGCACACCCACCCCTCAACTGGCAAACTCTCATTTGGGGTCTCTAACAATTGTAAACAACACTTTCCTTCTACAGACACCGTGCATGCTCCTGGGATGGTACTTCTTGTGTCGATCAGGGCATTAAATTGCCTCCTTCTCCCCACTATGGTGACTTGTTTCTTAAGAGTGGTCAAAGAGAACCTCACATGTTTAAACATCACCTCTGCTTCTTCCTCTCCCATTCCCCCTGCCTGTGTTCCCTCTCTCGCTGGCTGTCTCTCTATCTATCAAATAAATAAATAAAATCTTAAAAAGGGGGGGGGGGCGCCTGGGTGGCTCAGTCATCAAGCGTCTGCCTTCGGCTCAGGGCGTGATGCTGGCGTTCTGGGAATCGAGCACCCTATCAGGCTCCTCCGCTGGGAGCCTGCTTCTTCCTCTCCCATTCCCCATGCCTGTGTTCCCTTTCTCTCGCTGGCTGTCTCTCTCTCTCTGTCAAATAAATAAATAAAATCTTAAAAAAAATAAATAAATAAACATCACCTTGCCTCCAGAAGGCATTCAGGTTAGCCTCAACACACTGGCCAAGGCTGTTATAGATAGGATTTCCCTATGCTTTCTCATGGGAGGCTGTGGTTGAATTGTGTTTTCAAAAAAAGGTAGGTTGGATCTTAAATCCGGGTACCTATAAATATGACCTTATTTGGAAACAAGGTCTTTGCAGATGCAATCAAGTTAAGATGAAATCATACTGCATTAGAGTGGGTCCTAAACCCAATGACTGGTATCCTTATAAGGAGATAAAGAGCCACAAAGAGAGCAAAGAGAGGGTAAAGAAGGCCATATGATGATGGAGGTAGAGACTGTAGTGATGTATCTACAAACCAAGTAATGCCAAGAATGGCCAACAATCACCAGAAACTGGAAGAGGCAGGGGAAGATTCTTCCCCAGAATTTTCAGAGGGAGCTTGTCTTCAGGCACATCTTGATTTTGGACTTCTAGCCTCTAGAACTGTGAAAGAACAAATTTCTGTTGTTTTAAGCCACACAGTTTGTGTTAATTTTTTACAACAGGCGTAGGAAACTAATACCTGGGCCAAGGCAGAGTCTGGGCAATTGCTAATACATCTTGCTGTGCTTGGATAAATGCTTGAGTCCAAGAGGAAAGGTCAAATAGTTAGCAATTATATTTACGGTGAGGGGGAAGATGAAGGTGTAAAAGTTTGAGCTGAGATTTATGAGTGTATTTCGTCAATTTCACCTATGAGATCACATTCTCCACCTGTAGGTATTCTGATCTTTCAAGGCCAAGATGATTATAACTTCAAGTTATATCAAAATCTCCTACTAAAATTTAGCACTCCCTTTTCTGCATTTTCTCAATATCATTCCCAGAACTTTGGTTTACCCATATCATCCTGCCTAAATTATTTTATTTGCATATTCAGTGAAATTATCTAGGTCTTGGAGAATAGGACCTCTATGTTATGAATTTTAATATCTTCAGGAATTAATACGATGCCTGGCTCATTGTATACATTGTCAGTAGCCAATTAAAGCTTAGTGAATGAATCATTCTGCACATTTATATGTGTATATTCTTTATTGTATTTCTCCAGTATGGTTCTACCCAAATGCAATTGAAGTATGGAACTTTAAAATGGATAAAGCATGGGATGGCTGATTAATAGTAAATAAAATTTATCAGTTATGAATTCAGTCTACCTAAACTTATTTATCTACTTAATCCCTTTCCTCAGTAAGTACATTCTTGTTCTCTGGGTCCTTATTTCAATATTTCATATTTAAAATCAGAAATTGATTTTTCCATAGCTATCTCTGGCTTATATTCTTATTAATGAGGCAGTTTTACGCTACTGAGGCAAATAAACCTACTAATAGGGTTATACTGTGAAGCTGAGTTAAGATCTGTGGAGAATTTCCAGCTGTTTATTTTTCCATCTCCCAGACAAATACAGGAATGGCTTTCCAAAGCGTATTAAGTTATAATTTCCATTTCTACATAGAAAATGGAACTACAATTTGGAAAAAGGACTCTGTGTTTGAGCTGGCAACTGGCTGCTATATAATTATCATTGCTCTTCTTTATTAAATGCCCGCCTTTGCCTTATGTGGCGCTTTGTTGATAGAAGTAACCCCAATCTTGTTGCTATGGTGACAGTAACAGTAGCTGAGAGGATTTTGTTTGTGGTAAACAAATTCAGGCATATGCTTGAAGCCTGGTAGAGCAGCTTCCCAGCTTCCCTTGTGCTGCTGTCCTTACATAAAATCAAAAACTGCAACTAAAAAAACCCAAAGCCCAGATTTGAAATGGAAAAATGGGAATCAGTCCTAGATAATCATTTCTTATGTATGTGGGAATGTCCTGGTAGGTAAGTCCATGTTCATAAGGCAGGCCTCTTCTGCTGGAGGGGCTTCTCTGTGCAACATCATCAAAGAATGGCCCAGGGAATGAGAGAAAGCCTCGCACCCCAGGGGACAGTTGGCATCAATCGCAATGCTGGGGCACTGCATTAACAGAATGAGAAAAATTGTTTCTCTCTTTTTCTCCCAAATCTTCTCTTCTAAAGCAGCCTGCCATTTTACATGTTGTAAAGAGTATCCCCTCCAAAACATGCTTTTATAAACATCGAAGTCAGACACCTTCAACCCCACTTTTAAATTTTGAGGTTCTATGAAAGTAAACCATCACCGGAAGGAGAAGAGCTGTAATGCAGATAGGTAGAATCTAGGGCAGGATTCACTTTTCTGCACTGTGGAGAACATGTTGGTGGGTGGTCTAGTTTCAGCGACCCCTGATATTCCCCATCTCTCCCTGTCTCTTGCATCTACCTCCTCAAATGTTTCCTCCGCAATTCGACAACTGAGGTCTACAATTAAGACACCAAGACCTTTCCTCTCACTCTTCTACTTTAAGGTAAAATTCTGATGGGTCAAATAATAATGAAAATTTTTAAAAGTTATTTATACCTGGTAGTGTCACAAATTAGAGATTCTTTCTTGGTACAAAACAATAGAGGAATAAAGTAGATTACCTAGCTGCACATGGTAAATTTTTCAGGAGAGAGCAGAAGGGGCACCAGCCTGAAATACCAAGAACTACTTTTTTGAACTCAGTAATAGTTCCTGACAACTAGTAGAATCCTGATGTACTTGCTCATTATTTTCAACAGTAGTAAAAGAGCTTGCTGGTCTCCCTCTTAGGTTCCCCAGTCCTCAAGTGCCTAGCTCTACTGAAAGGGGGACTTTAACAAAGCAATATAGGAAGGCAATTTTCAATCCCTCAAACACAGTTAAACTTCCTGCTAAAGATCTTCTTGTGTTTTAACCTTTTATTCAGATATTTGTCTGATAGACCCACAGTAAGAATATAATGCCATAAGGTTAGATGTAGTTCATCAATTCATGTTCTCCAATGAAGGGTCTGGGGATGGTGGGGTGAACAGAATAGGCCAACATTAAAGTGATTTCTCTGGTAAGAACATTAATCAACATACCACTGGTTGGTGTGGGGTATCTGTTATGCTTTAACTGTGTAAGTTACCAAAACAAAACAAAAAAAAGGTATGTTTTTATAAGAATCCTGAAATTAAACAGTAGTAATATTTTAAAAAAACATAGCATAGTTTTACAGCGTAAAACAATTTTCTCTTTAGTAAGATTAAAAATGTCAAAGGCATAACAATGAATAAGAAAGATAACTGAGATTTTTGATACTATTGCCTCAGATTTGCTGTCTTTTTAGTCTTACAGCATATGTGTTTGTGTCTATCGATGTCCTAATTCTGTTTCTGAGACCTTCACCCATCACATTTACCTTTTTAACTGCCAGTCCCCATGGTTCTCCTATTCCTCTATAATTGCTCAAATACTGTTTAGATACACACACACACACGCGCGCGCATGTTCTCCTCTCCAGTTCTGCCATGCCCTAACTCATGATAGAGGTTCTTTTTTCTTTGCTATAACATCTTATTCAACCACTCACCATTATGACTCCTCATTATTATACTGCTGAGTGGGTGAAAGAGTTTTGGCAAATATCACCTCTTTTTTTTCTTCATGATTACCAGTTAAAAGATTGGTACTACTCCCCATGCATCTGAAGAAGCTGGGCATGGAAGGGTCACACAGATCCAGGACCCACAATTTGAACTCATGTTTGACTACACAATTTATGTTCTAATTACAACACTAAGAGGTTATTAAGCAAAAATGCTTTGTTTCTAAGCAGTGAAACTATTCTGTATGATACTATAATGTTGGATACATGATATGATATACACATTGTTCAATACCAATAACCATATAATACAAACAATGAACCTTAATGTTAACTAAACTTCAGTTAATAGTATTGTATCAATCTTTGTTCATCAATTATAGCAAACGTACCACACTAAAGTAAGATGTTAGTAACTGGGAAAACTGGGAATGAGGGAGGATATATAACTGTATTTTCTGATCAATTTTCTATATATCTAAAACTGCCATAAAAATAAAGCCTATTAATTAAAACTGAAAAGGGGGCAGGGCGAGAGAAGGTGTTATTCCAAATGAAGTGGAAAATGGAAGAGTGTCAGCAGTTGAAGGTAAGGAGGTTGGCCTCCTCCACATCCCCTTAGTTACTCCTCTGCCTATCTCTAAGTGTTCGGATTATTATGTCCACCCATATAAACCAGCCATCTGGACTATGAAGTGAATTGTATTCAAAGAGTCTTGTAAAGGTAAAGAAGATTGGTCACCCCTCCATCTACCTCCCCCCTCAAAACAAACCAATTTGCCTATACTTCAGTTTCTATAAAATGCACAGATGTGCTAGAATTCAGCTGTCTCCCCAGGGAGCAATAAAGTGCTGTTCTGAAGTGTTTCAAGACTGGAGCATCCCAGGGCCTGGCACAGGGCCTGGGACACAAGGGAGGAGATAAAGCACAAATGGAAAAGCAGTGCTTTTGGAAAATTGTAGTTTAACGCATGTGACAGGCACTCCCTCCCTTGTCTCCTAAGATTTCTTCCATATCGCTTTCAGAATTCCTGTGTCATGATATCTGGGGCATACCTCCCCCCTCCTTTCTCTACATGTTGCCTCTCTCTTCCATTCTAGTGTAGGAGGAGGGAGATGAGGTGAAGGTCATATGTGTCTTCTTCAACAGAAACTGTGAATTAGTTTTCCAACGCTTTGTCAGCCCTAGTGCCAGCATCACCACCACCTCCAGAGCATTCATGTCTTTTGGAGCTCAGTGCAAATCCACCTTCTGAAATGCATTCCTGATAGTCACCTTCATTCCTTCTTTCAACTTTTCACTGAACACTTCAGCTGGACATTTCAGAGTTCGGAACTTGATCACATGTTGCTGTATTGTACATTGTACTTGCAATTTACAATCTTGGCTAATTTTAAAAATCTACATATTTATATCTGTATACCTATATAATCCTAAAGACAGGACTTTTCCTTTTACATCTATTGGATCTCCTCTCCTATCCATCTTTAACTATTGCCACTGTGTATTGGTTGAAGATAAAACAATTATGTTGGAGATTCAAAAGAAAGAACTTAGAAGCCCTCTGTGTACCTTATTTCCTTTCTTAATCAGGCTCTAAAACTCCAAATTTTTACCATTATACTTCTTAGGGTTAGTGTGTTGACTCTGAAATCACCCTTTTGGATACTTACTGAGATAATTTTGTTTCATTCGTCAATAAACACAAACCCTACTGTGCTATGTTTGAGATTTTAGGAGAATTAGATGTCCTGTTTAAATGAAGAACTGAAGAGTAGAGTTCTCCTTTGGGTAGAGAGGAAAAGCAGGATAGCAGAACTATGGGACAGAGAGCATAGACCCTATGCAATGAGATCAGTTTGCAGCAGCATCCACAGTGTTGGATCCTATGAGAGAATATGGCCCCAAGAAAGAAATAAGGATTTAGCGTCCAACTACCTGCTCCAATACTTCAAATCCCTACGACTAACTTTCTCAACCTCCTTAAAACTCAATTTTCACATCTGGAAATAGGGTTTGTTTCTGTCTTATACACAGAAGATAATACCCAAGAAAGTTGTTGTAAACTTCAAAATACAGGTGTGGATTTGTTAGCAATAAACCATGGGCAGCATGACAGCATCTGCTACCTTGGGAAGATGGGAGGGGGGCTGGGGGATGTAGATTCTAGAAAAGTAGGCAGGGGTTTTCAGTTAAAAAGCTTCCCTACTTCAGATCTTCATCTGAGATTAATTCTGTTGAAAGACAGAGATAATTCAAAACAAGTGAAATAAACCTTTGTAATTGTATAGTTGAGACTGTTTTCTAGATAATAAGATTGAGTAGCAGAAAGATTAAGCGCAAGCCCAAGTTTCAGTGCATAATAGACAGTCGCACTCATATATCTGTGGCTGAAGCATGTGAATATTTTCAAGTTATTGGACCCGATCTTGCATTATATATATATATATATATATATATATATATATATATATATATATATATATATATATATTATTATTGGTTACCTTAGACATAGTTTTTATTCTCGTCATGGAAAATTTGAAGGCCATGTGGCAAAAACTAGTCAATTTATCTTTTGGTTTTCAATGCTGATTCAACACTTGTGCCGTATCTGAACACTAAATAACACCAACAACATGGCTAGGTGTTGCATTTATGTTGCACTTTGCATTTATAAAGTTTTTTTGCTTTTTCCCTCCTAGGTACTACCATGGCATTTTCTGTAAAGGAGAAGGAAAAATGTGCTATCCTCTACAAATGGACCTTTTCCTAAAAACTCCTCCAATCATCTTCATTCCCCAAAACTTACTCTCATGAAATTCTTTATCAGTGACAGACTAATTCCAAGGCTTGGGCTTTTTTGTCACAGAACTGACCAAGAATTGACCAATAGTCAATTACCCAGCATTTACTGAGGACTTATTAGGTATAACACAAAGATCCAAGAGGAGGCATAAGACACTGCCCTAATCAGAGAGGCAAGCTCTATACTTCACAGAAACAGAAGGCGCTATGACATGGGGCAAGCTGAACCCCAGCAGTGACACCCTGAGTTCAGTGGAGGGCTAATGGCACTGAATTTGGGAGTTCAGGAGAAGGTGCCCAGTGTTGAAGATGTTCTGAGGAATGTCAAGATTTATATCAGCACAGTAGAGGACAATGTCAGTAGCACAGGAAGGGGGCAGAGGACAGGGACAGGCAAATCAGATGAACAAGATCGGCAAGGAGACTGTTCTGGCTGGAATAGAGAGTTGGTTTTCGGAAGCGATGAAAGATAAGGCAGAACAACATTTTAGGATAATGGACCACCATTCCTGCCAAGATGAGAAACCAGGACTTGTGTTGTTAGCACTGATATGTGAACAAAAGATAGGGTTTCAGAGACTAAACACAGAACCAGAGATATTTGAGTTTGACTTTTGGCATCTAAAGAAACCACCTGCAGAATGTGGGCAAGTTATTTGATTTCTCTGGGTCTTGATTTCCTCTGAAGTAAAACTGAATTAATAAAATCTCCTAGGTCTATTATGTAAGTTAAGTAGTTCTTGTAACAGAATGGGTGCTGAAAATGACTTTTTTTGGCTGTTTTGATTTTTATTTTTGGTATTGGTTTTATTTTTTGTTTGTTTTTGAATAGCAGTCATGCTGATGCACCACTGCTTTTCTTCTTAGCTCGTTATTAATTATCTAAGTCAGAAGGCTCCTTAAAACAATACCTCTTTTTCTACCTATTCTCATTGCTCTATTAGCTTTTGGAGCCAAAATATTCTTCCTGATTGTGGATCATGGGCTTTGAATTTCCATTTATCTCTAGTCAGATCTTCACGTTTTCGGAGGTACCTCTGTCACTGTCTGCCTTTGTGGCATTTTTAGAAACTAAAAGCCATAGAATAAAACTTCATAGTGAAAAATGGAAAGAAACATGCAAATAATTTTATTTTTATACTTGAAGAGAACAGAGGATTTGATGAGTAGATAAAACTGGCAACTTTAAAAGAGTTTTTTCCCCTTCAACAGAAATATTCCCCTCATTGACCTCCTATGGTGCCTGAAATTCCACCATATGCTCTTCTCCTTAAAGAGCCATGGACCCAGCAGGAGCATATTGATACAATGATGGTTTTCACGGCATTATATTCCCTGGAAGGGGTAACACATTAACCAACAGCACACCAAAAGGATGCGTATCATGTCACCTCATACTGGTCACACTCTCTACTATTCTCTTGTAACATCACAGACGTGCTTCGAAAGTGGCCAGGATCAAAATAATAGTAATAGCAAATATCTGTAGTACTAATTATATGTCAGGTAGGTGAAATTCTCATCCTAGTTTTTTGGAAATGGATACTACCACAACCCTCATTTTACAGTTGAAGAAACCTAGGGGGAGAGAGATGCTAAACTTCCACACACTAAGTCACAGGGCTGGGATTTGAACTCAGGCCTTTCAGCTCCAAGGGTGATACTTAACCATTATACTACACTGTCTTGCTTTGTGTAATGGTTATTTCCTATTCCATGATTAATAATGGGATCTTTTTGGAAGACATGATGGAAATATAAGTAGAGAGTTTTTTCCCATCTATGGTAAAAGGTTTTGGTTGTATACATGTGTGGCGCCTCCTCCTCCCCTGACTTTGGAGATGAGAGTTCCCCTGGCAGCTTCACCGCTGAAGGGCTTTGTAAGGCTGTCAGGGCTACAGCCTCATCAGGGGAAATTAAAGAAGTTGGCTTCTTATGCATGGTCTTGTTTCAAACCTTAAAACTAAACGACAAAGGGTATTTTCTTGAAGTTTTTACACTACACATCCAAGCTCTCTGCAGCCCTCTATAGCCTAAATCTTAGCCAAAGTGAAAAATATGCATTCTGCAGAATTAAAGAAGGAGGCCAATAGACTGAGGTGGTTCTAATACATTGATAGCCTACATAAGCAAACCAAAATGTAAGCCAGATTCAATTCCTATAAATGCCTTAAGGTTAAGGAATCTAAACTTAAGAACTAATGACGAACAGCAAACTAGGCTTTCCCAAATAAAGGAACAGCTTAAGCTATACCCAATCAAATAATTTCCTTGCTTTGCTTCCAAACCTGTTCTATAAAAGCCTTTTCCTTAGCTCCTGCTGGTGAAGCACTCCTAACCATATTTGGTTTGGCACTGCTTGATTGGAATAGATATTTGCTCAAATATACTATTCAAAAATTTAATGTACCTCAGTTTACCTTTTAACAGTCACATTGTATTAAATCTCCTGGAAGCCTGACTTTATTAGTAGATACAGGTACAGAGGTACCAATACAGAAGAAGAAAATCAAATGTCCCACATCACTCATGATTACCTTGAGGAACTAGAACACAAAATAGGAGAGCTCTGACAGGAGAAGAGGCTGAAAGACATATTCAAAAGAACATGACAGCACAGAATATTTATGGACTAGAGCACTTAAAGTAAAAAGGTTTCCAAAGACAAGTGGAGAAGCTTGAATATATGGAGGAATTGAGGAGTCTGGGTACATGATATCTAGAAGCTTAACAACCCAAAGTTAGTATGTCAATACTTATGGAAGGCTATATCTTCCAAAGATGATCACAATAATATCTCCCATTACTTTGTTATGCAGTATGAACTCGTGGTTTCTCCATCAAAAGACAGTGTTAATTTCTCCACCCACTTGAACCTGGGTGAGGTGGGGCCAGTGGCTTTGTCCAATAGTGTATATGTGGTAGTGAAAGCCTAGGGACCATGCTGAGAAGCCCAAGGTGCATGGAGTAACCATATATAGGTGCTCCTGTGGATAGCTCTGGCTCCTAGCTAACAGACAGCAGCAAGTCCAGCCATGTAAGTGATCAATCTTGGTAATCTAGACCAGCCCATCCTTTCAGTAACTCCTGCCCCCCCTGTTGTCTGACTACAACCACATACGAGGCCCTGAGTAAGAACTGCCCAGCTGAGCTCAGTCAAACCACAGAACCATAGAGATAATAAACTGTTATGCTAAGCTGCTAAATTTTGAGGTGGCTTGTTACACAGACAACCAAAATAATAATGCAACTGAAGGGGACATAATATAATGCTACCCCAAAGAGTCCTTAACACCTAAGAATTAAACAGAGAACATTCTAGGGTACTGATATATCAGCATAAGACATTTATGGAACCCATACTAGTCATACTTTCCCCTTGATTGAGGTTCTATGCCTTCACTCCAGTGAAGACCACTGTTCTCACTTAGAACAGGAAGGACTCTACTTTATGAGATTTTTGGTCTTGTTCTTCTGAATCAATGTATCACAGATTCAGGCTATACATCTTCAATCTCCAGATTCCACCATAGATACTGGGAGAAGCACTTCCTCCTTTGAATCCACCTGACTAGTAATGAAGGCCTATCAGGAGATGGGGAGTAATGGATAGGAGAACATTTGGAACTCAACCACGAGACCAAAAATCCCACTTCCATCTTTCATGCTTCATTTCACTTTTCATGAAGAAGATAAAAATAAACACAGCATTGACCACAATAATAACTCCCCAGCCAGTAAATTATCTGGTGAGTTTCTCTACTTGCAGCTTTATCTTCCAAATTCCTTTCAAGTCTTCTGCAGGTGTTTCATGAAAATTCAAACTATGAATCTTTGAAACACATTGGCAAGTGCCATTGTATTTAGGCCACTGATTATTATCCATGAAGTTATGTTTCTTCCACTCCCTTCTTATTCTCCTATGGTTTTGATGTGGCTGTTCACAGCTTGCTACCTGTGTTCTCATTTCTCAGACGCCTTCTAAGCATGTCTGATAATTTCACTTGTTTAGTTCAATTTATGTGTATTTGATCTTTTCCTTCTTTGATTATATGTCAGTGGTAATTCAGTTAGTAGCACAAACACATTAGTACTACCAGTAAACTAAGGCCAAAAGCACAGGATATTTTCCCCAGCTTCTTTAACTTCTATTCCGAGATATTATTCTGGGCAAGATCACACTATAATTCTAAGATTGCTTTTCTTGTTAAATATAAAAATGTGACCTGTGAGGAGATATAACAGATCCTTTCTGGAAGTCATCTATCAATGGAATTCAAATTGTCCCTGGATACTAGATCCTAAGGTGGCTAAATAAATCACATCATTTAGATATCTAAGGGACTTTAAAAATTATCTACTTGAGTATACTCTGTTTTGAAAAGTACACGGTTGAGTGGTCCAGGGGGTAGAGTCCTGAGAAGAGCCTTATTTGGGCATGGTGATTCAAAGTAGAGATGGGCTGTGACAGTCAAAAGACATAGATGTGTGGCTACTATGACAGACCAAGCCTAGAATGAATAGAGTTCAGGAGGGCAGGCAGGTATCTGGCTGGTACTTTCCTAGCAGACAAGGCAGGCTTGGGGAGAATGAGTGGATTGGGGTTGGGGAGGTGGAATTTACCAGCTGTGTAATCCATAAATCCCTGCTGCCTCTCTGCTTCGGTGAAGATGTGAATCTATCCTCATGGCCCTGAAAGAGACTGTCCTTTTTATTAAAAACTGATTTCTGAGGACAGGATCCAAGTTTTCTCAGACACAACATCATTCAGTGGCTGTTTCCACCAAGAAGGGCATCTGCTCCATGCAGCTGAGAGAGCATGTAGGGTATTTCTGTCTTGACATAACTTGTCAGATTTGATTTTTAACCTCTTCACGTGACCTGCTTTTCTTCATAACCAAAATAACATCAAGAAATCTTCTCATAAAATCCATACAGACCTTTAACTCCCAAGTTAAATCTAAAAATTAGATTGCCGGCCAGTAAGTTGCTTTTCCCATGGCGTAATACAGTTTTGTTTTCTTGCATGCACATATGTGTTTCTTTCACTCACCAATTTACTTATTCTTTTCTTGTAATTTATTCAGCAAATGATTGTAGAGTATCTAATATGTCCTACGCACTCTTTTATACTTTGGGACATTCAGTTGAATAATATAAGTCTCATCTATACTCATACACTGATCAGAGACAAAACCAGTTAACAATAGAGGACAGGGGCTATAAGGGAAGCACACCTGTGCTATGGGAACACAAAGGAGGTGTGCTGAACTCTTCCTGCTTTGGTCTGGAAGCCTTTGTAGGGGGAGCCACCGATGAGAATTTTAAGGAATTTCCCAGGTTGAGAGCCATGTTCCCCAAACGGGGTGCATTCTGGACAAAGAAATGGAAAAATAAAGTGTGTGGTACAACTGGGGTTTAGGACGGCAAGGGGCAAAGCCCCAGGGTAGAGTTTAAGCTCCATTTAGGCTTGATCCCTGGTCGACCACTTGCTTGCTGTGCTAACTTCGATAAGCCTCTGATGTCTCTATGTATCACTTTCCTCATCCGGCAATAACATCTGGCAATAATAATGATATCTGCCTCATAAGGTTGTTCAGCAGATTAAAAAAGATAGCTCATGTCAAGTGCTTAGAGAAGTGCATGACTCCATAAATGCTAGCTATTTTTATAGCTGAAATTAAGGGTCTGATTGGGACAGAGACAGGGAATGAAACTGAAAGTTAGGAAGGAATAGAACTTAAACTTTTCGGACTATGGTATGAAGTTTGGATTTTTTTGTATCCAAAAGCATGCCTTGGAAATGCTTTTAAGTAGGATGATGGCCTGATTAAATACCCATCTATAAAAAGGTTTCTTAGAACGAGTTCTCAACATTTGCTACAACATGGACAGCACTGGAGGAGATAATGCTAAGTGAAATAAGTCAAGCAGAGAAAGACAACTATCATATGATTTCTCTCATCTATGGAACATAAGAACTAGGATGATCAGTAGGGGAAGAAAGGGATAAAGAAAGGGGGGGTAATCAGAAGGGGGAATGAAACATGAGAGACTATGGACTATGAGAAACAAACTGAGGACTTCAGAGGGGAGGGGGGTGGGGGAATGGGATAGACCGGTGATGGGTAGTAAGGAGGGCACATATTGCATGGTGCACTGGGTGTTATACACAACTAATGAATCATCGAGCCTTACATCGGAAACCGGGGATGTACTGTATGGTGACTAACATAATATAATAAAAAATCATTAAAAAAAATAAAAAAAGAAAAAAAAAGAAAAAAAGAAAAAAATATATAAAAAGGTTTCTTGATGGTGACATATAGGTAGAAAGACCAATTATGAGATCCCTGAAGAAATGCCAGTCAGATAAATTCTTAAACTAGAGACAAGGGATGTAAAGAGGAGTGTGAATGGATATAAAAGATTATAAAGACAACCTAGATTATCTTGGGACTATATTGTACATAATAAATAGCCTAAAATAACTGGTATTCTTTTGTTTGTATAACTACGTGGATAGGAATGACATTCCTCAGAAAAGAAAGTTCAGGAAAACAGCGAGTTGAAAAAAGTATGAGTTGGTTTTCAGACATGATGGGCTTGAGGTACTTATGGGCTATCAAGGTGGACAGCTATATGCAGATGTCAGGGGTTGAATATTTTTTCCACATGCATCTTGAAATGCAGAATTAGTAATCCTGAGTGTAAGTACAGTTAAGCCACAGAAAGTATGAAACAATAAAACTAGAATTTACTAAGTACTTACTGTATGCTAGGACATAAAGTAATCTTTTTGCATGGATAATCCCATATATTATACACAACCCCTGAGACAGGTGCTATATGTTTTCCATTCAACACATAAGGAAAGTTCTTTAACTGCAAGTAACTTGCCAAAGTTGCACAGCTAGCAAGTGGGGAACAGAAATGCATCAATTATTATTAGATTCTTGTGACAGATCCCTCTACATACTAGTGGGTTAAATAAAGAGAATGTATTTCCTTTTCATCTCAAATAAATATAGAGGGACCCAGTCTCTTCTAATTTATTTCCCTGTAATACTTAGCATTTGGCTTCCTTCTCAAAATCCATCCTGTCTGTATTCCATCCAGCAGAAAAGATGAAAGGAACTCAAGTATGCCACCTGGGTTTAAAGACTCTCTAGAAGTTGGACACAACACTTGTGCTTACATTCCATTGGCAGTACTTCAGTCACATGGTATGCCTAGGTGCAAGGGAAGCTGGGAAATGCAGTATTTTTTTTTTCTCCTGGGAAGCTATTGCTCATGTAAAAATGGAAGCTTCCATTGGTAAGTAGGAATTAGAGAATAAATATTGAAGTAAAACTGACAGTCTCTACTATAGGGATCTACCACAACAAAACAAAAAGTTTAGAAAGCTAAACTGAAGACATCAATTGGATTCCTGGAGGACTTCAGCATTAAATTGGGCAGCTGGATGAAATGAGTTCAAGAAGCGTGCTGACTAGGATAGGCCTGAGACCTACCATCACTATCATAAATCCATTGATCGTATGGCTATCTAGGCATAACAGTAGATAGAGAACACTGAAAAATTAATATTCCTGGTAGGAACCTGGTGCACATCATGCAGACAACTCTGTTGAAGAGTAGCATGGAGAACTCTAGAGAGGAATTAGAACTAGGTATAAGTTAAAGCATCAATTCAGTTCAACTCCTATTTTAAGGACTACTAATAAGCCACGCATAATGAAAAGGTGATCATTCCCTTATCAAATGTTTGTTCAAATCATAAAAAGGTTTATCTCAGGGTTTCTGTAAATAGTGAACTTCCCTAGTGCACTTTAAAATGAACTCAGTTTAAAGACACTGAATTCACAGGCAATTTTCAGAAACACATTTATGAGGCAAGTACCTAAATGTAAGTACCTAAGATGTACCTAAATCTCGGACATAGTAAGAAATGAGATTAGTGAAAAGAGAATCACTGCGGGTAAATATTTAGATTTGAAGAGATGGAACAAGTGTTTCTAAGGGAGCTCCTTTGGGGAGATAGGTTTTCAAAAGTAAGGCACTACCTTGAATAGCGTCTCATAAGAATACCTATACAGAATCTTCAAACAGACCTCTGTGTACTTAATGCTCTTGGTTCTATGGTGAAGCTACTTTTCAAGAGTCTCTATATAATTTGGGGGAAAAAAAAAAGTTTGGGAATGATGAAGATATCTTATCAATTGTGTCACAGACCTGAGAAATATGTGAGAGAACAGAAAACCTATGCAGGTCATACCGTTTATCAGATATACATACCCCATAGCACTCACCCAAAAACAATTAAAATTCAAATGGAATCGGGGATTCAGTTATAGGCTTTGAATCCTTGGAATGCATACACCCACTGTGGCCTTTATAACTCTAACACAGTGTAGCATCTCTCCATTGCCTTTTGTACCAAAGATGACCTGGTCTCATCCTTGGTCTGATTCTGTGATTAGATTTTTTCTGAAATCTAAGGAACATTTGTTAACTACAGAAGACTCCCCACCTTCAATCCTATCCTTCATATCTGTCTTTTTTGGTTTGTTAAGCCTGAGATTTCACCATTAGAAAGTTATCGTTTTAGCTTAAACTCAATAGGACATTTTTACCTTTGTTATACAAAGATTTCTGGTAATGGAATACAGAACTCTTGTCCCCTATTTACATTTCAAGTATCAAAGGAAGGGCTAACCTACCTGAAACTGGTGGATAAAGAATACAGAAATTCAAATTGTGAGTATATTTCCATTTCCTTCTTTCCATACTGCACCTGACATTTAGAGAACCACCCCCAAATTCCTTAAATGCCTCCTCAATAGAGGAAGCAATTTCTTAGCAGGTACATTAAATGTTTGGTTAAATAGTCCTTTTCACTTTTCATCTTTGGTAATAATAGAAGTTGCAAATATCTGGCTTCAAACTGTCTTCACTGGTTCTGACTAAGGCTGGTACTTTTTTGCCTCTTTGTCCCCACTAATGCTATTTCTTACCTTGATGGCCCTCCATATGGCTTTCTTTAATGTTTCAACTATGCTTTTATTTAAGTAAACTACACAATAATCTCATATGTATATAGCTCCACAAATTTTCACGAAAAGATCACACCTATGTAACCACTTCCCAGATTAAAAAAAAAAAAAATAGATCATTAAAGTACTCTAGAAACTCCTCTGGTGTTCTTGTATGGAATAGGAAAAAAAAAAAAAAGTTTCCTCTACCCTCTTAGGTTGTATTACTGGAAACTGCAAATTAAATTTACAAAAGAAAGACCGACCATTTGCCCTTCTGTGTGTGCTAAACAACACTCAAGGCAACTGCCAAATGAATCTGGGGCCATCCACTGGAGTTCCCAAATGGTGAGATACTGGCAAATTAATTATATTGTCCCCTCCCTCCAAGTGAGGGTTCTGAATATGCCTTGATTTGTGTGGACACTGCATCTAGCTTAACACAAGGTCTTCCCTGTTGCCACATAAACCATATCACCCCCATTTTGGGATTAGAGAAACTGAGTACCATGTACGCATACTCTAGTTGAATAGTGATCAAGGTCACATTTTAAGGGTCATGATGTACAAGACTGGGCAAAAGAACATAGTATTGAGTGAAGGTTCCATCTCCCTTTTAACCTACAGGCAACAAGGCTGGTTGAAAGAAAAAAAGGAATATTGAAGCAGCATATTAAATTACTATAAATCAAAACCATCTTGGCCAGGTGGACTAAAGCACGATGCCAGGCTTTAACATATTTGAATGATCAACCACTGGGACGTGTTGCTCCATATGCCAGACTGGGGACCCCTACTGAGCCATCCAACAGTGTAAAGGCATAAAAGTCATGGGGGACAGCCAATGCCCCTATTTCTAGCGAGGATCAAAGTGCTATGCTACTGAGAACACCAAACCCCATCATGCCTGGGAGAGGCATTAGCTTCTAGAATTTGCAATGGGATGTCCCACTGGGATGGCTGAGTTACTTCACACCCCTGGGTGAGAGGGAATACTCAGTCTCCATTGGGATCTCATTGTCCTGCTGTAAGGTGGACCTGTTAAAATGCAATATGCCTGAAATGGAATATGCATCACTGAAGGAGGGGGGAAGGTGGCGATCCTGATCTGGCATAACCCATCCCCAGGCCATCTCCTCATGCCTGCCAGTGATGACCCCCAAGGCCAACACACAAGGTGTGTACAACCAGGTCAAGTTCCTAAGGCTGAAGTCACATTAACGTCTCAGGGTCAGAACACACATATAATTCTTACAGAAGGGAAAGAACTTCTCATACAAGTTCCTACTAAGTATTTGTTTTCTTGATCTTAGACTTCTACCATTCCTATGGTTTTGGGTCATGAGATGGTCATCTAACAGAAATACCTTACTACAATGGGTCCACCTGCATACTCAGCAAAGGAATCAATGCAACTATTGGGTACGTGAGAAGTTGCCATTCTCTAGCTCATTGAGAATGCCATGGTGGTTGTCACCACTTCTGGGACAGGGGTTGAAAGGCACTAGGGCAGCACATTAAGGAAGAACAAGCTAGGATTAATACTCTTAATTCATCTGATGTTACCAATACTGATCCCAACACCTGGTCTGTGACTCATACTACCAAAAACACTGGGCATGGGTATTCTTTATCTGTCAATCAAACTACATAGGCAACCCATCAAACTGCTGGCCAGCAGGGTCCTAAAAATACCGCCATCAGAGCCATGGGTGGCTATACTCATATTTGGGAAGGGATTTGTAGGCAGAAAAAGTTAGGGGTCTTTGGGGAAAAAAAAGACAAGACATAGCTTCTTTATCATAAGAAAAGTCATTTTAGGCCCCTGGCCATCCTGTGATCTATTCCTGACCAGTGTTTTTTGCCCAAAGCACATTCCTCACAGAACTTCCAGGAATATGTTGAAATTGCAGAATAACAGACTTCAGTAGTTAATGATTTTAAGGAAACAAAAGAATGTAAGAACAAACAGCTACAAGCAGGTCAGGAGATAGCTTAATTATATTGGGCACAATAAATCAGTGGTGAAATTCTCTATGATGATTCAAAAGACTGAATACATCATAGAGTTCTCTTTTCAGGATTTAGACCCCTTTCAGGGCTTGAATACCCAACCAATTGGAAACAGAGAATTAATGATGCTAACTAACCCTTGTTGGCTGTTGTGACTTCGATCAAATTAGACCTGGCCTGTGTCACTTAGAGATGGCTCTTGCCCCAGTTCTATGTTGAATTCCCCATCACACAAGCCCCTCCATGAATATGTACGCACCCTTAGCTTAAAACTTCCCCAGTTTTGCTGCCCAAGGAGACACTGCTTTGGGTGTTCTCTTTTACTCATTGCAAATAAAACCCTTCCTTTTCCTATTTTTGGCTTTGTTGTGTCTTTTGGCTCCACACCCAGCAAGAGGTAAACCCAGTTTCAGAATAATAGATTCATGTGGCTTACCCCTGGTTAGTACTCATGCATGGCTATGTTGGCAACAGAAAAAAACACTCTAAGTAAAACCACCCCATTGTACCTGGAATATGGGATGAATATTACTAGAACCACACAGTCTTTCAGTCACATTAAGGGGGGGCGACTGGTTTGACACTGACTGGTCACACCACCTAGGTATTTATTGGGTAGCCCCAAATAAGACCCAGTGGTTGTGTGTCACAAACATTTGACAGTGGCTTCCATCTGGGTGGCTTGGCCACTGCATCCTGAATTTTTCCTAGCCACAGGAGAGAATCCGCCCCATGGAAACAAAAGCTGCCAACCTCCCTCTCCTCAAGTCCAGGTGGGCACGTTCTGTTTTCCAGTGTCATCATTTGGCCACCATCGTTGTTCTATTGGCCTGAAGGATGTTAGGACACATCAAAGCCCTTATTAAATTAACCCCCCTCCCCCCGACCCCGCCAGCCTTAAATGATAGCTGACAAAGCCTGTCCTCACCGGGTACCCATCCCAAAATGGGATGGTCTTGAACACTATAACTGCCTTACAAGGGGGCACCTGTGCCATTGCGAGCAGGACACTGTGTGTTCACACCCCGGCACTCAGCTAATGTAGCGTCTTCATTAAATCCATGAGGATAGGAGTGAACACCCCGGAGTGATCTGACTCCCAGCCCAGGGGGCTTAACCAATTAGTGGTTTGAATCATGAGGCTCTTGGTAAAGAAAACTGTCACTTACTTTGGCAATCATTCTCTGGATACTGTTTTCTCCCGCGTGAGCCTCCACTGCTGCCCTGGCGACAGCCTCAGGTGCAGACAAGTAGCCACCCAACGAGCCACCTCCATCTGAGAGGACCCCTGGCTCAGCCTGGGCGCATGAGGAGCAGCGGGCGCATCACGCTAAGAGCACGTCACGGGCGCCAGACAGCTGGAGGAGGCTCTGAAAGGGTTGAGACTGGTTGACCTGGGATTTCGAACCCTGTGAGCTAGCAGCTCCTCATCCCCTCCCTGAATCCGGAATATATTATCCGCCCGCAGTCCCCACTCGGGAGATATTTTCCATTGCGCAGCTGTGAGCGGGCACGTGGTGCTAAGATCCCCTGGGCGCATGCGCAGTAGCGCCCACTTCCGGCCTCGTTTGATTCCTTCAGACCGCGCGGTGAAGTGGTATGCGATCTTGCGGCGCACGCGCCGGGAACACCCTTTTGGCTGAGTTCCCTCTTCCTGAAACCAGCACGTCCTCCGCGTCTGCAGGGCCTGCCTCTCACCAGTCCCTCTTTGCCTTCCAGGTGTGGTGTCAGAACCAGTAGTAGAAGGGTAGGCCCGCTAGGGTTGGTTACTTGTGGGAAAGGGACTAGGTACTGTGTGGTAAATAAGGGTTGATTGGTAAGGTTTGTAACACAGCTAAGAGTTGTTTTCCTTTCCCTGATAGGGGAGAAGAAATACTTTTATAAATGCAGATTTCTGTAACCTTTACAAAGGTTTTAAGCCAAATGGAGGGCGGAGAGTTCTTTCAGCGTCTGCTGTTTCTCAGCTGCTTTCGGCTCAGAGTAATCTTTCTGTGAAAATGGCATATTCTGAGCCCCTTCACGCTCTTCCCGTAGTTAGCAGCCCCTTTCCTGACTCCTCCCATGGATAATCACTAGCCTGACTTTCATCCTCATTATTTTGTTTCACCTGGTTTTGAAATGTATATAAATGGAAACATGCAATCTATATGCTTTTGTACCTAGATTTTCTCTTAGTATCATATTTTATTATGTTTATGATAATCATCCATGTTAATGGGTGTAGTTGTAGACCACCCATTCTCACGGCTTCGTACGGGTCTGTTTTGTAAGAGTACCACAACCTATTTAATAGGTATTAGGTAGTTTCCTATATTGGAATAGTATAAGTGGTGTTGTTATGAAAATTATTGTATATGTCATTTGATAAATATGTATGTATATGTATGTATTTGTTAGGTATATACTCAGGAGTGAGGAATTGTTGAATCATAAGATGAGTATAAACAACTTCAGTAAATATTGCCAAGTAGATGCAGCATATGAGTTCCTAATGTTCTATATACTTATGAACACTTGGTATTTTCTTCATTTTTAAAATTTTATTTATTATGGTAGGTGTGTAGTGGTATTGCAATGTATCTTTGATTTGAATTTCCTGTCTTGATGGTGAGCATCTTTTCATAGGTTTGTTTACTATTTGGATATCCTCTTTTGTAAAGTTGAGCCCTTTTGCTCTTTTTACTATTAGGTTGTCTGTTACTGATTTTGAAAGTTCTCTATATGTTATGAAAATAATTCCTTTATGGATATGTGCATTCCAAATGTCTTTTCTTACTTTATGGCTTGAATTTTTACACGCTTCATGGCATATGTTAATTTAAAGAAAAGTTTAATTTTATGAATTTACGTACTTGTGTGAGAGAGAGAGAGAGAGAGGGCAGGCATGGGTGTCCGCGCAAGCAGGGGGAGCAGCAGGCAGAAGGAGAAGCAGGCTCCCTGCTGAGCAAGGAGCCCGATAACGCGTCCCAGAAAAGTTTATTTTTAAGATAGTTCAACTTATGAATTTTTTCTTTATGTCTACTGTGTATTTTGTCTTGTTTAGAAATCTGCCTACAGCTCCAGGCCATGAATGTTTTCATCTTTGTTTACTGCTCTCTAGAAATTTTTACTTTTTTTTTTTAATAGCTTTACTCAAATAAAATTCACATACCGTGCAAGCCACCCATTTAATGGTTTATGGTACGATTAAGATTTTTTTTTTTTTTTTTTTACATTTAAGGGTTCATTTACATTTAGTGTTTTTTAGTATATTCACACATATGGGCAACCATGACCACAGTCCATTTTAGAACATTTTTTACCACTTCAAAAAGAAATCCCCTTCACTTGAGCTGTTGGTCTTCTAATTCTCAATCTCCGCAAGCCCTAAGCAACCACTGGTTTACTTTCTGACTCTATAGATTTGCCCTTTTTGGACATTTAATAAAAATGCAATCAAGTAATATACGTATTTGTTACTGACTTGTTGAGCATAAAGTTTGCAAGGTTCATTATGTTGTAGCATGTATCATACTTTTTTATGACAGAATAATATTCAATTATATATATATTTATTTTGTTAATCCATTCAGTCATTTGGTGGACATTTGGAAGTTTTTACTTTTTCATTTTACCTTTTATATATATATATTTACTATCCATCTTTAATAGAGTTAGGTGGTAATACAAAATATAAATTAAATATTCATGTTCCTTATGGATACTGAATTGACACAGTACCATTTATTGAAAAGGCCATTTCCCTCACTATATCAGGGTGATTGTTTTTTTTTTTAAAGATTTTATTTATTTATTTATTTGACAGAGTGAGAGAGCACAAGCAGGGGGAACAGTAGAAAGGGAGAAGCAGGCTCCCTGCAGGGCTGGATCCCAAGACCCTGGGATCATGACCTGGCCCAAAAGCAGATGCTTAACCATCTAAGCCACCCAGGCGCCCCTATCAGGATGTTTTCGTTTGTGACTGTGTTTGCACTTGGGTTGTTTTTTTGTTTGTTTGTTTTTTGTATTTTATCATACATCAGGTCTTTGTGTATGTGTGTTTCTTCTAGCTTCTGTATTCTGATCTGTTTGTATATCTGACTTTGCTTGCACCAAGTCCACAGGACAATAAATCTCTGATAGCAGAAATCTTTCAGTTTCTTTCCTTCTTAAGATTGTCTAGGCTTCTTCATCCTTTACATGTCCATATAAAAATTTGGGGTCAGTTTATCAATTTTGTTAAATAGGTGATGGGGATTAAGAAGTGCACTTGTGATGAGCACCAGGTGGTATATAAGTATTTAATCACTAAATTGTATACCTGCAACTAGTATTACACTGTATGTTAAATAACTGGAATTTTAATAAAAACTAGAAAAAAAATGGCTAGTTTTTTATTAGAATTGCAATATATAGGTAAGATTAGTTTGTGAAAGAATGTCTTTATATTTTTATTGAGTCTTCCATTTCAAACTGTTTGCAATGTGTATCTCTCCATTTATTTAGATCTTAATATTTTTTAATAGTGATTTATTATTTTCTTTGGAGAAATCTTGAAACTATTTTAGTGTTATTTGATGTTCTTTGAAGGTAATGTAAGTAACTCTTTTTTTTTTTTTTTTTTTTTTTTGAGGTACATCTGAATTTGCTAGGAATTGTGACCTACTCATTTTTTAAGTTTCTATAGCTACTGCAAGTCCTGGCACATAATAGGTTCTAACTCAATATCTGTGGAATGAATGAATGGATAGATTAGTGAGTGTCTAACTACCATGAAGCCTGAAACTCTTACCCAAGCCCTTATTTGCCATCTTCCTGTAAACTCCCCCTAAATATTCATTACAGCTATCATAAGTTGTACTGCCTTTGGCATGTTCTCCATTTCCTAAATATTATTTATCTTTGCACCAAATCAAGCACAGTTTTCTTTGGGGTACTATTCATCATAGAACCCATCCAGCATAATTCCCTATTTAGAAAGATTTCAATGTAGGTTTAATTGTTAAAGAAGGTAAAAGAGAAGCTGAAAATAAGAGAGACTTAGTGATCTGTGAAATTCAAATGGTGATTTGTTTTTTGTGCATATCCATCCTCTTCTTGCTGTCACTATTCTTAGTTCCAGATCTCTCACTCTGCCTCCCAGATGAACAATGTTCTTGAGGAGCCTAATCCCTCGCTGTGCTTCAAATAGGTCCCACTGTCTTATTTCCAACATGTCTTGCTGAGGGGCAGCAAGCTGTGATGGAGAAACAACTTTAGTGGTGAGCAGACCTCCTTCTAATGTTTTGGGCAAGTTACTTATCTGGAGGCTCTGTTTCCTACTCTGGAAAATGTAAAGCACTTATAAAATGTGCTGAACTAATTTAAGTGCCTTTATGGTACTTATTTAAAAAAACAGCAAAAGATTTTCAAACTAAGGCACTTTTTGCTGATATTAGCCTTCTTTATTTTAATTACAGTGTATCTAACATATACAGAGTTATATTAGTTTCAGATATACAATATAGTGATTCAACAATTCTATACATTACTCAGTGCTCATCGTGGTAAGTGTACTCTTAATCTTCTTCACCTATTTCACCCACTATCCCCACCTACCTCCTCTTTGGTAACCATCTGTTTGTTCTTTATAGTTAATATTTTCTTTTGTTTGACTTTTTTTCCCGTTTGTCATTTGTTTTGTTTCTTAAATCCACATAAGTGAAATCATATGGTATTTGTCTTTCTCTGACTTATTTCACTTAGCATTATACTCTCTAGCTCCATCCATGTTGTAACAAATGGCAAGATTTCATTCCTTTTTATGGCCAGTATTCCACTGTGGTATGTGGACACATACATGCATACCACCTCTTCTCTATCCATTCATCAATTGATGGACACTTGGGCTGCTTCCATAATTTGGCTATTGTAAATAATGCTTCAATAAACAGAGGTAGATATATTTTTTCGTAGTAGTGTTTTTGTTTTCTTTGGATAAATACCCAGTACTGGAATGCTGGATCACCTGGTAATTCTATTTTTAAGTTTTTGAGGAACTTCTCTACTGTTTTCTGCAGTGGCTGCACCATTTTATATTCACACCAACAGTGCACAAGTGCTCCTTTTTCTCTGCATCCTCACCAACACTTGTGTTTCCTGTGTTTTTGATTTTAGTCATTCTGACAGGTTTGAGGTGATATCTCCTTGTGATTTTGATTTGCATTTACATGATGATATAGTGATGTTGAGCATGTTTTCATGTGTCAGTTGGCCCTCTGTGTGTCTTCTTTGGAAAAATGTCTCTCCAAGTCTTTTGCCCATTGACAATTAGCTTTCTTAAATTAGTGTTACACACCTGTTGGCATCAGAGGAGTGCACTGTAGAGATATTAAATCATAAAAACTTCCATTTCATAGGTTACCTCTTACTCTTCCTGTGCATAGCATCTTTCCTACACATGCTGCCAAAGATTGTATGCAACCTGATAATAACTGAAAATATTCTAAAAAGTATTTCTACATACCAGAGTTTGCTTATGCTTTCTACTTGGGCTGTGGATAGGTTTCCAGATTTAGTTAATAAAAAATATGGGACACAGTCAAATTTGAATGTTCGATAAATAAGCAGTAATATTTGAGTATAAGTACATCCCAGATATGCATTCTACTAAAATTACTGCTTCATACCTAATTTATGTACACTGAAAAGATATGTCTCATTCAATATTTGAGACAACTTATACTAAAAATTTATTCCTTGCTTATCTGATATTCAAATTTAATTGGGCATCCTGTATTTTATTGGTAACCCTAACTGATCTTTCAGAAAGTCTGTTTGGAAAATTCCCTGGCTTTCTTTAAGAGACTATCTGTAGAGAGAGACTTCAGAAGGTTTAACAGGGATCATAGAAACAATTGAAAGAGAAGTGACTGCCTTCCATGTCTGTGACCAAACTCCATCTGAATTCCCATACTTAGCTTTTCTTCTGACTCTTACGATGACAGTATTCCTTATCTTAGCCTGTCATTCTTGCAGGGTACTTGATATCTTAACCTTCTTTTACGGATTTGCTCTCAAATTTATCCTTTATCCTGATTGTCATTTTTTTCTACTGTACTGGATTATTTCCACTATCAAAAGAATACTCTTCACTCCATTTCTTCCTTCATCTACCACTTTAATTACAAAAAAAAATTATCAAAAGACTATGTATAATAGTAATCTCTTTTTACTCATCTTCCACTCTCTCCTCAATTGACTACAGAAAGAATTATCCCTTCTATTTTGCTGGATCTCCTTTGCCAACTGTCATGAAGTCAAGCTTTGTTAGTAGAGGGTATGAGAGGGACAGGGTAGGAAGTAAAGGCATCTCTTTTGGTTCCAATGTACTTTGTTCCTATATAGCCTACTAAACCAAAACAGCTTAAGCAAACCTTAAGTTAATTTGTAAAAAGTATACATTCTGAAATAGCATAATTTGTTTGAAAAGAAAAGTATCACAGAAGCAAACAATTAAAAAGGAAAACAAACTATTACACTACCATAATCTAAGAGATAATTATTTGGATTACAGAGCCTTACAAAAAAGTTTTAAGTGTAAATAATATATGACATTAAAATGCAGGGTATCTTTTTATGATATTTTATAACATGATTTTTTTACTGCCTTATGAAATAATCTCATTAATTAATATGACTGTACGGATAGCATGCTATTGATATTACCACCTGCTTAGTCTCTCAGTAGCTGAATTGCCATAATTTATTAACGTAATTCTTTTCAACTGGCTCCTTCAGTGAATACACAATATTATCTAAATATTGGTTTTAAGAAAACAACAAAATATATATGTTAAAAGGACATTAGTTTTATAACCCACTCTTCATAGTTTTGTTTCTTTTACAGAGTTTTGTTATCTCTGTAAAAATGGATGCCAGTAGGTTAATTAGATAATTAACTTGCTAATTGGTTAGCAAAAATACCCATTTATATAACTATGTTCTGTGGCTTTTATGAGTGATTCCAAAGATGAACGTATTAAATAATATGTTGACCCAGTGGATCTTCTAAATGCTTCTCCTTTCTTCACTCACACCATAGCATTCACCTAGCAGCTAACTTGTCTCATTTTGTATGAGGTAGTTACTGATTGGGTCCATCTTTTAAAAATAATTGATTATATAATACCATATATATATTTTTAAGGTTTTATTTATTTGGGAGAGAGAGAGAGTGCATAAGCAGGGTGAGGGGCAGAGCAAGAAGCAGACTCTCCACTGAGCAGGGAGCCCAATGTGGGGCTTAATCCCAGGACTCCGGGATCATGACCTGGGCCAAAGGCAGACGCTTAACTGACTGAGTCTTCTAGGCACCCCTATAGTACCATATTTTTATAAGTATCTCCCTCCTATAATAGAGTAGTTAAGTAGAATTCAAAGATGGCATAGGACAGAGGTTGGTAAACTGCAGTCCACCGATGGCCTGCTTTTTTAAATAAAGTTTTATTGGTGCACAACCAGAGCTGTTTACATTGTCTGTGACTCTTCTCACACTGCAACAGCAGAGTTGTGTAGTTTCCACAAAGAGTCTCTGGCCCACAAAGTCTAAAATACAGTCTATGTAGTCCTTGCAGAAGAAGTGACCCCTGGTCTAGGGTGATAACTTGATGATTCCCACAAAACTAGCTGAAAAAGAAATTTCAATCAAGCAATTTGTTGGCCTGAATCAATCAATAAATATGAATGTATTGAGTCTTTACTATGATTTCAACAATCTTGGAGATAAAATTGAGCGATAGTATAGATGACCTACATTCATAGGAAATTTATAATAAAGTCAGGGAGACAAAATATCCACTCAATGGACATGGGGATATATAACTGAATGTTTAGTGTAGGTAATACATTTTTGAAACTTATTTATATATGGCACTGAATCTTTCCCACAATTCCTAGGAAATACTTCCTTGACATATATTGGCTGACCAGTTGAGACCATCTACAAGTGTTTTAGGTTGTTCCCTCAGTTCCACTTCCTCTGAGTTAAGATGTCTTCTCATTTCTGATATGGGAAGAAGTCCATAAACTAGTTCCCTTAAACTAGTAAGTTCTTGAGAAATGACACACACACTAAATTTTGTCAATAACCAGGATGTTTCTACAGAGCAATGAATTTTGCTAGCTCTGAACAATGGATAAATGACTCATCTAGTCTGTTCAAATGACCTGTTTGCTGTTATCTGCGCACAGTAATTTACTGAAGGAAATTGGATTTTGCTGGTCTATACTTCCTGCTTTGTTCACTTTGTGCTGCTTCCCTCATCTATTCTGACTCATAAATGAGTCAATCTTACTTCACCATGATGCTTTTAAAGTCTAATACTCTGTGAGGAACTTTTTTCTAATGATACTCATGAAATTAAAATGAATAACTTGCTGTTGAGAATATTCTCATAAGACTATGAAAATTAAGATGGGTAAAATGTTAAGAAAATATTTCTAGAAATATTCAATAATTCGGAAGAGTTGAACTTATAGCACTTCTGATTATTTCAATAAAGTGAAATAGGATGTGAACACAGGAAATATTTATGTTTTAGGTGAACAAAACCTCTCTAGCCATGAAAAGCCAGAACAAATATTTATGTTAACTTGCTGTGCATTGTCACTAAATATTGGAACAAAAGTGGCTCCTCCAATCAAACTCTGACACTGAACTTAATCAGCGACTAATAAGTATCTGCTGAACATGCCTTAGTGCACATCACTAACCCGTATACTCTAAAATTCTGGGAACCATAATAATTCTGATTTTTAAAAAAAATAAAATTTATTTTGGAAAACAACATATATGATGGAAAAAGAGTGAAACACTGAAGAATATTGGGCTTTTTCAAGGGCCTAGTCCACCACTAAATGTATGTGAAAAGCTAAATAAATTATTTGTAATTGTAAATAAAAACTTGTGATTTATAATCTTCCAATGTACCTAAATTCAGAGAATTTAAAAGTAGATTTTGAGATAATTTAAGAAACTTTCAATGGGCGTACGGATTTTCAGCCTATCATTTCAGAATGGGAAGACTTTGGGAAGGATAGTGTTGAGGATAGCATTCCAGGAAAAACATGACCAAAGGCATATAAAGAGAAATGGGTAAGTATATGAGAAAAAAGTTGATATACTTGTATGTTAATCAATAGGAAAATTGAAGCCAGATTTTTGTGGATACTCAAGAAACCAAGAAAAAAAATTGGATTGACATAATAAGCAACAATTAGCTTTTGCAAATTCTTAAAGAGGTTGGCTGGCTATAATGTGAATATTTTATTTACTATGAAAATTATCCCATAGAATCAAGACTTATAATAGGTTTATAATAGTTTATAGAATCAAGGGAACTTTAGGCAGAAGTGTAGTTTGGCAGCTTTAAGAACTCAATAAACCCCACATCAGTGCCTTCCTCCCCTCACTTTAATCAGAAAATATTTCTCTTATGGGTGCCTACATACAGATGTGTGCCTGGGTAGCTCAGTCGGTTAAGCCTCTGCCTTTGGCTCAGGTCATGATCCCACGGTCCTGGGATCAAGTCCCAAGTTGGGCTCCCTGCTCAGCAGGGAACCTGCTTCTCCCTCTGCATCCCCCCTCCCACTCATGGTCTCTCTCTCTCTCTCTCTCTCTCTCTCTCTCCCTCTCTCTCTCTCTCTCCCTCCCCCCCCCCCCCCCCCCCCCCCGCCTCTCCCTCTCGGAAAGGGAAGAAGGAAAAAAGAAAGAAAAAAGGAAAAGAAAATGTGTCTTTTATTCAGGGAAACAAGTTTTCAGGTGTGACCTGCCTCACCTTCTCAGTAACTTCCAGCCTACAACCTCAAAACCATCTTTTCTCTCTCTCTCTCTGTCCCTCCCTCTCCCTCTCTCTCGCTCTCTCTCATACACATGTACACACACACACACGAATTACTTCTTCCACAATGAGAAATTTAGGTGCAACTTCTATTCATAACCAACCTTTCCATCTTTATTTTTAAATCAGTTCCTTTTGCATTTTCTATTACCTTATTCCATGTTGTCTCCACTCCCATTAAATTGGTGGTCTTATAGTTTAAACTGCTCCAGTCCTGAAAATAGTTTCCTAGGACAAGTTTCCCTCCAGCACCTTCCTATCTCTCTGCTTTCCTTTGCAGCTATCCTTTCTGAAAGATTAACACTGCCTATTTCTAATTTCTCAGCTGCTACTCTCTCCTTACCTCTTGAAGCTTATAATCTGATTTCAAACTCCACTGCTGTAGAGAAACTATGTTCACCAAAGCTGTAAATAGCTTCCTGATTGCTCAGTTACACAATCTCTTATTTACTTGGAACTCTGGTGCATATGCCGTTTTTGGTTATTTCATCCTCAAGTTTCCTTCTTCTCTTAAATTCTGTGACTCCTCACTTTCTTCACACTTATTTTCTCTGAGAGTTCTAAATTGGTATCCTTTATGAAATCTTCTTCCATTAGGCCATTACTTGTGCCTTGAGCTCTTCTCTGTAAGATCTCTTTAGAAGAACCTTGCTACACTTGTATTTTGTAGAACTCAATAGCAAAAGACAAAAACAGGAAAACAAAACAAAAGAAAAAATCTGATTTTAAAAATGTACTGAAGATCTGAGTAGACGTTTTTCAAAAGAAAACATACAGATGGCCAACAAGTACATGAAAAGATGCTCAACATCATTAATCATCAGGAAAATGCAAATCAAAAGTACTGGATATTTTAAAATTATATAAGTTCTTTATATCTCCTTGTAAAATAAGTCTATTAGATCAGTTCCTCTCAAATTTTATTGTGCAAATAAATCACTGGGGAATCTTGATAAAATGCACATTTTAATTCGGTAGATCTGGGAGTGAGAGCCAAAACTTTACATTTTCTCAGGTAATCCTTTTGCAGTAGGATCACGGACATACTGAGTAGCAAGCTATTAGATGGCCTACGTGTAGCCTGGTGAGACCGAAGAGGTGTGAAAAGGCAAGCACTTGGGTATAAAGAAATTCCTTGAGCAGGCAGTCCTGGAGGAGGCCTGTGGGGGTCAGTTTTCAGGATTCTAAAAACATGGAGAGTATTAAAAACAAAAGAATGAGACAGCTAAGAATAAATTTTGTCTAATTTTATTTTTTTTCAGGAATAGGCCTAAACAGTACCATCCTTAGACCTGGGAAGCAGGGACTCCTGCCCTGGGGCCTATATTTCAGAGGCTTCCAGTCTGGCTCTTCTCTGGCCACAACTGTTACCATGGAGTGAGAAGACCTTAGGGCCAAGGAGATGCTCTTCCTGGCACCCATGCCCCTTCATCTAGACCATGTGCCTACTTCTTAAATGTCCTGGGCCCACCTCTGGGACCTACGTGAGCACCATTCTCAGAATATCCTCTCCGAGGCAAACCATGCCCCCCATGCCAAATAGCCAAAGGTAAGTTGTTTAGCAGGGGGTGGGGGGGGCATTGATGAAGAGGAGGAGAGTGTTCCTTGCATCCACATGGCTGAAACTCCTTGCAGTGAGCACCAAGGGGCTGAGTGGGCAAAGAAGGCGGGGCGGGTTATAGTCCTCCACTTGTGCTTTTGCCCTGGGCCCCACAAATATTAAAGATAGGCCTGGATCTGTGTGAGAATTGTCAGTGTTTCTGATTACTTTCTTTTGTTTGGTAACTGTGGGACTGCTGTTGAAACAGGTGGAACCCAGGCTAACCTCCATGTTTAGTTTCTGGAAGTATCATTTGTCCCCAGTTGTCTCTGAAATACCTTAGTATAAATCAATTTTTGTATATTCAAGGAGGGAAACAGTTGTGGTAGAGAGTTGTCTCTGAAATACCTTAGTATAAATCAATTTTTGTATATTCAAGGAGGGAAACAGTTGTGGTAGAGAGGATCAGAGGGCTCTGAAAGTGGAGGACAAGTCTGTAAAGACCTTGGGAACACAGGGAGAATAAAGGGAAAGGACTCATCTTGTTTGCTTTGAATGCTAAATGTCAGGTGCAGAGCCTGGCACTCAGTTCAGGGTCACTAAACACTACCAATCTTTTGATGAATGAATGGACTTATGAGAAAGTAACTCCTATAACAAAATGTCTTGACTTTCCTCTCACCTTCACATGCTCCTGGTCCCACTTCAAACCAGAGCTCAGCACTGACAATACCAACTGATTGGAAGCCCCTTTATGAATATGTGGTCAGACTGGTTGTAGATGGGAAGAAAACATATCTGTCATTAGAGTGAGAGAAAACTAAGTATTTCCAAGTCTATGAGACTTAAAATAGGTAATAGATTCTAGTCCTCCCTCTGCCACGAACTAGGTGTGAGTCTTTGGCAAGTCATTAGATTTCACTTTCTTGAGTTACAAAATGAAAACTGTAGTAATAGGCATTTATATGCAGATAAAATGATTAGAGAAAAAAATGTTTTGAGATAACATGGTACTATAAAAATGCTAGATATTCGTTTTAATTGTAGTTAGTACAAAAGTAAAGTCTTTAGTATCTCTTTGTCTGGATTTGGACAGGATATTTAAGATGAGAGTAAATCCTGGAATGATGTTGTACATGGTGCGTCACAGACACAGTAAAGAACTACAAACTCCCTTGAATTTGGTATGATTTGTTTATTTCAGATAGGACTATACAGATATAGTGAACAAAGGCCAGACACTTTTTTAACTTGTGGATCAGTTTTTGAATGGAGGGTAAGATTAGAAAGCACCTGGATGTGAATAAAGTTCAGTCAACCCAGCCCTAAGCAGACCACCATTATACAGGAACAAATTATTTTTCTAGGTTACCGATTGATAAATTTTATGATGTGCTTTTGCATTTGCTGGATATGTTGAATTTCTACCAAATTTACCCAATCATAGTATTATTGTCAAAGAATACTGCTTACAATATCAGGGACTTGATTTCAAATCCTAACTACCCCTTTAGCTAGTTTTAATCATAGTTAAGGCAAATTACTCCTCTGTATTTTCATTTCCCCTTCAACAACACAGGAATTATAATAAAGCCCACCATTTTTAAAAATTTTATTTATTTATTTTACTGTAAGGCCGTTGTGAGGAAAGAGGGAGAAGAAAGATAGGAAGACAGGAACAAAGAGACAGGATTATAAATATGCTTTGTAACATGTAAGTCCCTATACAAATGATAGCCATTAGTATTATTAACTGTTTTCTAAGGTCTAGCCTGATGAATAATGATCATTTTGCCACATATTCTTCCTCTGGCTTCTCTTATGATGAGCGTCCCAGAAGGACCAAATGATTGGTTGGGGTTGAGAATGGCTCTGGAGGAAAGCAAAGATGTCTATTGTACAGGGGGCTGATCCTATTTTTACCTGGCTGTATATACTGAATAGACTTGGGGTTACATAGACCAAGTTACCCCAGTCTTTGAGAAACCAGCATGTCACTTTAACCTGTGTAGATTCTTTCATAGCTTTGTCCTACCTAAGGAATAGTGCCTAGCTGAGACTATGGTTTGCATAATAATGACAGACAAATTTAAGCACTTCATGATTTTGAGTAAAACATTTAATAAATTTGATCAGCAACAATACCATCTGAAACTAACAAATGCCAAAACTATGAAGAGGTACAAACTTTTAACTAGAAAGCCTGCTATTGATTCTGCTTTCCCAATGTAACTACAAATATTTAATTATCTTCAGTCTTGAACAGCATTTGGGATAGAAATTTGGATGGTTGTGTGATGTATTTCCAACAGCCATATCCAGAAATAAATATCCGGGTGAGTTAAATTAATGTCTTTGTGTGCCTACATACACGCACACACAGAGATGCAAATACACACATGGCTATGTCTATAAATAGACAGCAAGCTCACATATATTTATACTTAAATATTTACATATACCTTAGGCAATTACATCTTCCTATCAGATTTTTTTTTTTCCTTGTAAACCCTACTTTCCAACAAGATTTGGATTTCTACAGTGGCACAATTATAAAGACTGAAAGAGCATCTAAAATCTAACCTATCATTCCCTGTTCTCAGCCTGCCAGCTTAGCTAGGGAACATAACCAACCACAGTGACCCAGGATCCAAAGGAAGACCCCAGGGTTGTTATCATTCCTTTATATTTCACATGATAATTATGCTCTTTCTGTGGTTGGATGATTTGGGAACTCAGATTTAGGGTGAAAATTATTATGACTGCATTAAGGCTTGGCTCCCACATTTCACTGTCTTTTTACTTTAATGGTCATTTAAAAGACATTTGTAGAGTTTGACAAAGCATTGATGACTCTCAATAAGAATAATGTGCACATTCAAATGGAGCCTGGCTTCCCAATAAATCTGAATACAGGCTGTTAAGACCTGCGTATTTTCTCCAGATTTGCTGCAGAACACTGCCATCAAGTGTGAAGCTGGAGAGGTAGTTTCCAGAGGTATTTTCAGTGTGGATGTGGTACAGGAGTCTCCCTGAAAACTGACCCCGGATTTTTTTTTTTTTTTTTCCATTTTGTGACAAGTTCTCAGCAGATGTCAGATGCCTTTTAAAACTTTTCAGAGAATCTCACATCTACAGCTCTTTTAACCTTTATAGCAAAGAAGAAATATGTCACATTAATGGCAGTAAAGACTTGTAGGCTATGACTCTGGTATTTTTTCAGGCTGTGAAGCTAGAAATGAACAGACACGAATGGCCACCTGGTGCCTTTCATGAGTGCCCCAAATCATTCTACGCAATTTTGTGTTATGAAGAAAACTTCTACTTCTTAGTTTCTCAGCTAACTTGGAATAATGAAAAAAATAAACAAGCAAACAAAACTTCCATTTGTTTTTTAGAGCAAGTAACCTATATATATATAAATGAATCTGCATTGTCTTTTAAAGTGTGCTGATCTAAAATGTATATTGCCTGACACAGAGTAAACACTATATATTGAATGAATATAAAGTAATAAAACTCAAACTGTCTTTCAAAATGCAGCAAAGTATTCCTTCAGCACAGTATGTTCCCAACAATATATATTTCCTGACCATATATATTGTACTCTCCTCACACAATAAAGCTTGTACTCCAACCAATATTGAAAGACCGGCAAAAACATCATGTTTTCCTGTTTCTCTGACTCTTTAAAAATGTCATTTCCTTTACCTCCTATATTCTATAGTCCTAACTTTACCAGCAAATATGTCTTGGAAATACACCTTAGAATTCTACTCATTCTTCTATTTCTAACTCAAATTTCTCTGTACTGACTCTGAATTAATCTTCTCATCTCTGATCACCTCTAGCACTGAGTCTGAATCTAACATCTTTTTTTTTTTTTTAAAGATTTTATTTATTTATTTGACAGAGAGAGAGACAGCCAGCGAGAGAGGGAACACAAGCAGGGGTAGTGGGAGAGGAAGAAGCAGGCTCATAGCAGAGGAGCCTGATATGGGGCTTGATCCCATAACGCCGGGATCACGCCCTGAGCCGAAGGCAGACGCTGAACCGCTGTGCCACCCAGGCGCCCCATGACCGCTGTGCCACCCAGGCGCCCCTGAATCTAACATCTGAAGGGAATTTCTATCCTTATAAATATCAGTGAGTGTGTGTCCTACAAGTTTGAAAGCTATTTGAGGGCAAGGTTTATATTTCATATTTTAGTTGGTCAACACTGCAACATCTCCCACTGGCTGTCAGAAGTGATGCCTATCTGTGACCCTAGACATGGGCAGCCCCATCCAGTTTTCCCAGTGTGTTCCACCTGCCTTTCAGTGGTCCAAAACTTGTGAATCCTACCAATTTTTAGCAGGATATCCAGAAACCTAGGGGTCTGGTGGTGATGTGGAAGGAGAGTATGACTGGAGTCCTCACCAGATCTTCCTCTGAATTAAGACCACACATTTCACTTGTTACACTGTAGCCATGTATCTGTTCATATAATATATCATTTTCCAAAAGCCTTTCAGATGCCTATAGGCAGGGCATACATAAGCAAGTTGTATGCAAAGTACTTAGTTAAATGACATGAACATTTGAGTTTTATTAAGAAAACTAGGAGGGAATAAATTGGTGGAAAATGAGATCAACTAGAGTAGAGGTCACATTATATAACACATTTTTAAAGAAAAATACAGATTTTGAGCTCAGAGAAGAGAATTCTAGACAACTGGCATGAGACATATTCAGTCATTAGCTAATCGTTAATACACCATACGTCTAGTCTTATCTACTGATTGCATGTGGTCCAAAAGTAGGAAGTTTATAAAGTTCAATTGAGTGTCAGTCTCGTGTGTCAAATACTTTTAAATAAAGGAATAACAAATTTATACCTCCATCTCCAATAGATAGAAGTATGACATTTGCTTGAATGATAGCAGTTTGGAGCCATGATGACGGGTTCTTAAGTACTTCACATACATTATGCCTCCACTTCCCCACAGTATGATAGCTAGGTAAAATTATTCACAAGTTATATTTGAGAAAACTGAGAAAGTTTTAGCCACTTGTTCAAGTATATAGTTAAATGTCAGGATAGTCATGATTTGAACCCAAGCCTATCTGATTTAACATTCCTTATGCTTTAAACATTCTGTATGATATTATAATGTAATAATCACTTTTAAGGTGATGGGGTATAAGTTGTTTGGTTTGCTGTGGGTCAAGTTGACCATTATTAAAGACTGACTGTTGACTTGGGTGTAGATTTTGCTGAGAATTATCTCTTCTCATTTTCTCCCATTGGTGTGAAATTCATATATGCACATAGCACTCTAGAAATCCAAATTTTGTATTTCCTTTGAAACATGGCTCAGATATTTCTTCCTACAGATTATCTTTACTAATTTCATACCATTATGACTATTCTGATGCTTCATTATTTCATCAGTACTTAGATTATCAATTTGTATTTACATTTTTCATATGCATTCTAAATGTTCCTTAGTTCGTTCATGGATGTCAGCCTAACTCTTCTGCAAGTTCCTTGAATAAAGGAATGGAGTCTTATGAAAGTTGCCATCCTCTATTCCTACCTAGAGCATAACACACTGACTTGTAGAATTGCTACTGGGGAAGTTCCTATATTAGCTAATATTTATGTCTAGGTGTGTGAGAATGTTTTATGAGTGAAAGAAATTATGTTAAGGCTCTGAGTTCTATGTCATATTCCTCCTAATAAGCTACATTTAGATAAATATTAGAATTTTCTTGTATCCAAAAAAAATGGATTTTGCCACAAAGATTATAAGAAAAATTTATATCTATGCTGTTGATTTGGGAAGTGAGAAACTGTCAGAAACTGCTGTTAGTGTGTAAGCAGTGAATGTTGACTTCAATATATTTGGGAAAACTTTGCAAGCATGTCCTTGCAATGGAAAAAGAGTGGTTCTGGGAGTGAGGGGCTTGGGTTGTATTTTCTGTTTTCTCACTGTCGAGGTGAAATGTAGAGAGTATTTCTTGATTTCTTGACCCACGTTTCCTCACCGGTAAAGATACTATATGTGCCTAACCCATTTCATGGGTGATGAAGATTAATTGTAACACAAGAAGAAGATAATTAAAAGTTTAGTGCCCACATATAAAGGATTAACAACTTTGAAAAGCATGCATTTGAGAGCAAGAATAGCAGGCTTTGTTCTCCTTCTGGGTTATGCATCAGTCTTGTCACTCAGCAGTTGGTCTGGGTTGTGGCTTAGCTATTTTAAAGGAATCTTAGTCCATAGCACTGCCAGCACACTCCTCACTGATTAAGTGGCTCTTGAGCTCTGTGGGCTAAGAATTGCTGTTCCATTGTATTCTATCAGTCATCTAACAGGAATCTTAAAAAAAAAAAAAAAAAAAAACACAGATCTCCATAGACACACTGAGCAGAAAGGGTTGGAAAATGACAAGGTTATTCATTTTAGGAATGTCTTTCATTTTGCCCATTATAAGCAATGCTGGGGTCTGTTTTCAATGTAAATATGTGCGGGGGGGGGGGTGTGTCTGTGTGTGTCTTTAATTAGCATAATCTTTTATAATGTGTTAATAAAATTGAGTCCTACTGACGGGATTAATCTCTAGAATTGACATCTGTCCTGTAGAATCAATGTGATTTGGGGGATGAAATATAAAACTTTATAACTGTGCCTTTGGACTAGCTACAGAGCTATATGAGCCATGAGCTAAAAAGTCACTTCTAGCAGTGAAGGGACAAACTCTCAAATAGCCCTTCCCTATCCCCTAGCTGCTACTTAATGCTGTCCGAGTATTTCAGTGACAATTAATGATTCAGTAGTAGCCCTACCTGGACAACGCTTCTAAAATCAGCCCTTTCTTGCCCCAAACTTACTGTTTTAAGATGTACAAAAGGCAATTCAAAAATTCAAAACCCTGAGTTCAAGGAAAGACAGAACTCATGCAAATGGAAACCAAATCTGGCAACATATTAGAGGTCCCAGTCACTACTGAGTAGAGTTAGTGGATTATCCAGTATCCAGTGAGATCAGAATGAGATCGTGTGTATGTTCTAGTGGTACCCACTCCAGTCTGTATGAGTGGAAACTACTTACTTTCTTCACTGTAGGGCTAGTAGATTGTAATTCTGCCCCTACCTGAGGCCCAGCCACTTCCTGCCCAAGTGCCCAATCCTGATTTCTTTTCATCCAAGCTATTGGCCAGAATTTTTCTTAAAATTGAATAGGCCATCCTAGAACTACAACTCTGTAACCTAACTAAGAGAATACCTACTGCTATGTCTTGCAATTAAGCTTAGTTAATTTGGATTCTGATTCCAATTTGGATCGTATCTAGAGCCATGATAATGCCCTTGTACATTCCAAATAGGTCTAACTGTTCCTCAGTTTTAGTAATTCCAACCTAGTTACCATATAAGTTACTTTTATCTTAACTCATTTTTTCAATTTACTCCCATTTCTCAGACAGCTCTTTTGGTCCTAGCATCTTTGTATGCGGTATACATAGGAAATAATCTGTACTTTATTATTCATGCTGGGTGATTTTATACTTATTTACTCATAGCCAAGCTCTGCTCTAAGACCTCTAACTGCTCAGCTCTTAATGATTATGTTACTCCTCTCAGCTCCTTTAACATCAACCATCTATACCATTCACTTGAGATATAACAAACACTCCATTTAGTGTTATTAATCTTCTGTGGTACATAGTCTATGACCTCTAATGTTATACACTTCTAAAGTGCAAGCTGTATGCTTCATAATTCTTTCAGTATTACACTATGCTTTGCAATATCTTGCTCATTCCATGTATAATGAGTATGTTGATGATAGTGATGATGATTGTTGCACTTTTCTCTTAAAACTTCTTAATTTATCCTTCTACGCTCAATGCATTGCTACCCTAGTTCTTAATTTGTCTATTGCTTCATTTCTCCCTGCAAACCAGTATGGCTTGGATTGCATAATCTTAGTGAAAACTCAAATGACTAACAAAGTTGAAAATGGAAATAATTGGAATTTAGTTTGGTTGGGTCAGATATTTTGATCATCTGATTACCCAGATCAGATTGGCTACATGACTAATTTCATCATCTTGACAACATCAGCTTTTAAAATGACTCATCTTGGATTACTGACTTCCATGGCACTGAATAAACATAATTACAACTGCTGGATTTGGGAATGATGTGAGCTCAGACTTTCTTTTCTCATTTAAAAGTCAAGTCTATGGTAACAACACCAAATAAGAAATTTGAAATAATCCAGTAATTCTGTGTGGTAGGCTAGAGGGAAAGAGGTGGAGAGAGAAGCTACATATGATAATTTTAACTTCCTTTTGTCTTTTCAAAGTATCTTCAAAAAAATTGCAGTTAAAACCCAGTTGTTATTACTGTGATCTACATGGGACATAAAGAGAAACTGAAGCTCAGAGAATATAACGGAGTTTTCTAAATTTATGTAGTTAATGATTAGAAAGCTTAGTACTAGAATTCTTGGCCAAGATGGTTCCAGTTTCACCATACAATCACTGTCTCCTCGATCATTAAGCCACAGGAATGAAGATATTTCTAATTTATTATGGTGGGATTCCTGTCTTTCTAACCCTGTTGCTGATTTAGTCCTTGCCTTAATCTTTCTGAGCAGGGGTGAAAAAGAGGGTTGGGCTAGTTTCCTCTCTTCCAAAATGATTTCCTAAATCTTGATATCTGCCAAAAGTTTGGACTCAAAGGGAACTTTAAAACCATCTAAACTTTAATTTCAAATATTTCTTTGAAACTTAACTGTGACATGATTCCTCAGGAGTTCTAGCCACCTGCCAAGTTTGAAGTGCTTTTGTTCAGCTGTTTTTAACTTACTGCTGAGAAAGTTCCTAATTTTAATAAGATGGAAAATTGTATTTTTTCCATTGCCCTATAACTCCACAACAACGAAATGGGTGTGCTACATGAAAAAGTGAAGAAAGAAAAAAAGCAAATACAAAATACACAGCATGATTATTGTTGGGATATTTTGATAAATATATTATGCATTTGGAAAAGTGACATACTAATGTCAGACAAAAGACAAAGACGACTGTCATCAACCAACCCAAAATGATTTACTGATTGTCAGGAAAATAGCTAGCCCTGTTGGTCTTTTTTAGAAGATAATGTGGGAAGATATTGTCCATGTTTTTTTGGGGGGGAGGGCACTTACTCTGCTAAGTAGTATAATTAAAACCTTGAGTAAGATGTTGTAAATCAGCAAAATAAAACATTTCAAATAGCTGTATCATTTTTTTGAAAACATTTATTTCAAATCTAGCCATTATATATGTGTGTCAGGAAGAAGCAGATGAAATTTGCTAATCCAATTTATTGTTGTTTATTAAGTGGCTCTAATAATTGGAACCAGTGTTTGTGAACCTGTACAACCCATCTGGCTGTGGAGAGGGACAAGAAGTTAACAAATAATTTTCCTCTTTTCTATCAGTTCCTTTTTTAATTTTCTGAGAGAATAGCTAATTTCAGTCTTGCTGATTAGATTGACATAATTGTTAAGGCAGCAAAATTATATCACATAAGCTTGTAGCTATGATCTCAGTTGAAACCACAGTCTATGTGGGTACTAAAGCCTGTCAAAATACCCAAGAGAACAAGATGTTTGAGTAAGTGCTTTGCTTTCTTTTCCCATCCATCAACACGTTTAAGCCATTTGGTACGTGGAGACACTGCCATAGTGATAGACAATTGAGTAATTTTGCCTGATGGTTGTTGGAACACTCTCTTGTCCTAAAAAGAAAGCCAAAGCTTTCTGGAGTAATAAGTCACCTTTTTGCTTGTCCTCTGAAAACTTGTCCATGTCCCACCTCTGACTCAAGAGAATAGAATGTTGTCACATGAGTGACTGTCTCCTACATTATCACAAATAAATGTTGCAAATCACAGACTTTTCTCTAGAAAGTGAGAGACATTTATTTTGCAATAATTCAGTGATTTTTGTCTCTATTATTCAAGATGATTGATGTAGATGTAATCATTCTGTCTCTTAGATATTGGTAAAATAAAATGACAGTTGTTGGCTATGCAATAAGGGACCATCTGCACCAAGATGCTTGGAGGAATTGAAAGGTTGGCATTTTCACAGCATGAGGTAAAGGATCACAATTAGTTTATGAAGGCTATGTCTAAATAAAAAATCCAGGTCTAGTATTTCACTTCAAATCCTGAATTATGTAGATTGTTTGCCAGAATTAGAAGAGATCAATTCTATAAACATTCAAGTGAGTTATTCATGAGATTTCAGGTGTTTTCATCTCCATATGTGTTTATAATGCCCAGACTAGAATGACTTCTCCCCTTATGCTCAAACATCTAACTGATATCTGTGCATTTAGTCTAGGTTAAAGTCTACCTCCTTCAGCGCAACCTGGGCTAGGGTTGGGACAGCCTATAATTTTCTTCCTGTTTCGTTCTCTTACTCAACAAAAAAACATAAAATGGACGTATACTTTGTGTCAAGGACTGTGCTGGGTGGTGAGAACCAAACATGAACTAAACCATTACCTTGCTTTCTGGAAGGAGGAGAATAATAATAATAATAATATGAATATGAATATGAATACTTTGCCCTGAATTCCAAACTGAATCTACACAATGGGAATTTTTACTAATGTTCCTTTCCTCTCAAGCAATATTGGAGGAGGAAATGTATTCCTCCTGTTCATCCCTGACTTCCTACCCATGGGGAGAAATCACTAATCCAGATGGGAGCCTGCCATGCTCTAATTCTTAATCAGAGCTACTTGAGATGCCAAATAACACAGCTCAGATTTGATCATTGTGCTCTCTTTTTCTCTCTTCCTCTGCCTCTGCTTTCCTTGTCCATCACTGCCACGTTTTTAGAGTTGATGAGTTGATTTTTAAATTAACATTCTTACAGTGGAAGGTTAATATCAGAGAACACTAGCTATAGAGAAGGAATATTATCCAGTGATAACATTTTACTTCCAAAGAAGCCGTAGCAATATTTAGAAAGTTATGTGTTACAAATATAAACTTAATGCAAAATATCTTATCAATTGTAAGTGCATTTAAGAAGAAAGATGAGGCAAATGTCATTTAGAAGACATGAAATGTGGGGCGCCTGGGTGGTTCAGTCGTTAAGCGTCTGCCTTCGGGTCAGGGCGTGATCCTGGCGTTCTGGGATCGAGCCCCACATCAGGCCCCTCTGCTGGGAGCCTGCTTCTTCCTCTCCCACTCCCCCTGCTTGTGTTCCCTCTCTCGCTGGCTCTCTATCTCTGTCAAATGAATAAATAAAATCTTTAAAAAATAAAAAAAAAAAGACATGAAATGTGAGGAGGATCTGAAATGAAAGGTAGATTTTGAATAGGTAGAAAGGAAAGAAACTCAGAACAAAGATTATAAGAGAGTTAGAAATTGAAGAAAAAAGTACATTGTATTCCTTATTAAAGTAAAGAGCTACACTGCTTTGGGGTAACTGTTTACCCTTTATTATTCCATATTAATCATCATTAACATATACTTATGCAAATTAAAGAGGTAAAATAAATTATTTTCATCAATCCATATTTTTGTCTCTTTCAATAAATATATTTCTTTAACAGGGTCATATACCTGCTACTCCCCTCTTCGGTAACCCTCCTTCATTTGGAATAGTGATATTCAGGTAATAAAACATCAAACTTGTAACTTACTTCTTCCTCTTTGAAGTCTGAAAAGCTCCTTGAAGTAGAGATTTACTTGTTTGTTCACCTAAGCAAAGCAACCTCTTTCTCTTCTCCTCACTTAAATTTTAGACTTTTAGACTCTCCCACTTTCTGTGACCTCTTTACAATGTAATTTAAAATGTATCTTTAAAAATGAAATTTCATTTTAAAAGAAACTTCTTTTTTCCGTAGCTCTTGCCCCTCTTTCCTTGATGCTATGAACATTTTTAAGTTGTTCAAAGGCAGAATCTGAGGGGTACCAGTTGCTATCTTAACATTTAGAAATATCAGGGTGAGGTTTCCCTGGAAACCACATGCACATAAAAACCATGCAGAGCAGACTTGGTTTCATCTCTAGTTACATTTTCTATTGAAGAGAGAAATCACCCCCACTTATATTTTGTTTTAGAGGTGAGATTCAGGGCAGAAAGCTGTGGAGGCCATTTTATTGGGTTTCAACATCTAGCAGTTTCAGGACAGAAAATACAACTAAACATTATGGGCTAAACCACATTTAAGCTTGAAAATGGATTAAAAGCCCCACATTGCCAGGTGATAGCACAGAAGGGTGTCCTGGGTGGCCTCCTTTTTCCTGGTAAAGGAGGAGAGAATGGTGACTTCTCAAGGGGAGAAGAAAAGGTTAATTATCTCAGGTTCTCCAGGGTGGTCAGTTTGGAAGAAGGTGCCCACCAAGCATCTTTTACTGCTGAGATAATGGAAGAAGCAGACTGTATATCATACTGCTTTTCCGTGAAGTTATTGTAATAATCAGAAGATGATAATGTCTTTCCATTAACTCATGTATATTATAAATATAGACTTATTGCGCTGTAACTCCTTAGATTTGCTATGAGGTGATGACAAGTCTTTAAAAAAGTTCATATTGTCTTGTCTGACTTTCCCATCACAGAGTCTATGATTCTGTAGTGTACATTATACAGATGTTTCATACAGTGTTTCAGTTAGCATGTGCTTTCATTTAAAAGTGGGACCAGTTTTTCCCTTTCATGCATAAAAGTCTTGGACCTAACTCAAATGGACATATTTTTTTAAATCAAACTGGTAACATGGTAATGCATTAAATTATGGAGAGTACACAGTAGTTTTTCAAAAGCTTGGACTTTATATTCGATTTCCTGGAGACAATAACCCTTTAAAAAATGGGAAAAAAAAAAGTAAGAAAACGTGTCTTTACCTCTAGAGAATTCCAAGTTTTTGATAGAGGGAAAGTTCACATTAAAGAAACATAGGGATAAAGGTCAACCCAGTATGAAATTAATATCCCTGCTTTCCCTAAATTGGTAAGGACTCATTGTACAAAAAGGCTATGGGAAAGAGGGAGAAATGCCACTACCTCATTTTCTATAGTGTTACCCACAGAGCAGAAGCCTGGTCTCATCTCAAGCTTCTACTTTTGCTGGTCCAAAATATGGCCATTAGTTAGCAATTTGGAAAAGAGAGAGTACGTCAGATGACAGAGGGACATTGCTCATAACTCTATGCTCAGAATGGCCCATTGTTAGTAGTATCCTGTGTTACAGGAATTAGGTTATCTTTGTTTGCACTCAAGCTAACCAGTTTATTATCTACTTAAGTATTTCTACATCTTTTGCTTATCATCAGTTGGCCACATGCTGATTATTTTGTACTTGTCAAGCTGTTTCCTTGTAACATTTAATAAAAAAAATTATGCATGCAATTTCGTAATGGGTATGGGATCAAATATTGGAAGCTAAAAAACCTCTATTTTTCTGTTTTAAAACTGAGGAGAATGGGTACTAGGATTGTTAAATAATTTGCCCTAGAGTCCCAAACTCATCGTCATCTGGAGGTGGTCTGAGCCAAAATGGAATACAAATCTCCTGATCTGCTATCTGATAATTATGAAAGAATTTTGTAAAAATTGAGTAAATGGAAATTTGAGATCTTAAATACTCTTATTTAACATTGTGTTATTTACTCAATTTACTGGGCAGTGGGCTTACCTCTTAGCCTTTATTGGAAGAGCGGTTGTTAAATTCTCATTAATTCATACCTCTCTGACAATCAGCTAAAGGTTAGAAGGATTTGAGTGGGGAGGAAACAGCATTATGAGGTGGTAGCTGAAGTCAACACTGGCTTTCTTTCCTGGTTACATTTTGCAGAATTAAAGAATGAGAAAACCCCATACTACATTTAAAATTCAACATCTGTTGTGCAATTTGATTTTTCCATATATCATTGGTATTTATTTCTCATAATCTACAGTTTCAACAGAGGAAGCTAAAAAGTATGATGGGCTGCAAGTTTGTAACTATGAATCACTGAAAGTTCCACTCTGGGGGATTCTATTGTATTAGCAGGAGGGAAGGCTATCAAGTTTTATAAGGATGTGAGAAGCAAGAACGAAACAAATAATGAGCCTTGTGCTGGGCATTTGTCTTGTTTTCTGCCTGTTTATCATCTCAAGAGCAATCTCAGGATTTGGGGGAATTTTCTTTTTAGCAGTGATGCTTGCCTAATGAAGAAGCCTTAAATCTCACTTGCCAGCTTCCTTTAAATCTGGAATGCGGCATTTGAACTCTGCTAATTGGGTGATGTTTAACAAGACCTTGCTTTGGGACTGAGTCATCAGAGAAAGCATGCACCCAGAAGAACCACTTTTTGGTGAGGGCAGCTTTAGAGACCTATAGTTTCCAGGGCCAGCAACAGTAGTTCTGCTGACTCGTTCATCAGTGTCAGTGGTCTGTGCTCACCAGCAGTACTGCAGCATCTTTGTGGGAGTCAATCCAGAGCGAAGCCGAGTGTTGTTCCCAGATACATGGATTCCAAGTGTGACATTCTGATCTTTATGTGCTAGTTAATATCCCTTAATAAATTTATTTTCTGTTTTTTTTGTGATTTTCAGTTAACCCTTCCTGAGTCAGCCCCTTACTATGTACATTTTGCCAATTATTTCATATATTCAACATGATTTTATTCCTTACAAGCATCCTACTATACAGGAATGTTATACAGTGAAGCTCAGAGATGTTAAGTACCTTGCCCAAGGTCATTCAGAGAGCAGAGACTCAATTTAGATGTTCTCTCTCCAATCTTATAAAGTATGAGGCTGAGTTTTCATTTAAAAAGGAAAAGGCATGACTGATTTACACTGGAGTATAAAATGAAGAAATACTGAGTTCAAGAAACTGAACCCAGATCCCTCATCAGCTTACATCTTTATACTACCTAACATAAGCCAGCTATTCTTAAAAATCAGGGTTTTTTAATTTTATATAGGCCTCTGCCTCTTCTTAGACTGTTTGAAAAACTGTCCTTCTCCCCTCTTTTCCACTTACCCAACTTCTTACATTCCCGAGGACCTTTCCCTGAGTGGCTTGCTTTTCATTCATCTCTTTCTTTCTTGACTTCTATGGCATCTATTGTCTATATATGATAATCAGATGGCATTTAGCCTGTGCTTCCTTACCCCCTTCTGTTTGGATTTTATAGCTCAGGGGCCAACAAACATCTTTTTGTAAAGGGCCAGATAGTAAATAATGGGGGATTTTTTTTTTTTTTTTTTTTTTTTGTGGGACATACAGTCTCTGCAACAACTACCCACATTTTATCTATTGTAGTGAAAGCAGCCATACACAATTAGCAAAGGGATAAGCATGGCTGTGTTCCAATAAAACTTATTTACAAAAGCAGGTGGCCGCTAGGGTTAGTTAGCAGAACCTTGCTGTAGCCTAGTGATTCTCAAATGTTATATTCTACTGGATTGGACAGCCAGTTCTTAGCATTCTTAGTGATTACATATTTTTGCATTGACTTTGCCTCTTTTCTGTTTTAGTCCCCCTGTGCCTTACTTCTGCTCCTTTGAATTACTTTCCCAGTTATTATACCCATTCACAGATCTTTGTTTCCATGCCTGTTTTGGCAAGAACCCAGACTAATAACATTGGTACCAGGAGTGGGGGTTAGAAATTAACTCATGGCATGTAGTATCATATTTATTGACTCTTATCTTTGCTTAATTGTGATAATAGGCATATGGGATGTGAGATATTGGGTTATATGATACCTGGGGCCATTAAACCATATGGGGAAAACTTCAGTTATAAGGATTACGAAATAAATCAGAATTTGTCAACTGCTTTGGAAACCATAACAAAAGAAAATGATAGACTCAGTCAGACATGTGTCAACTCAAAGAAAGCTATGAAACCATAGTGTTTCCACTGAAGCGTTACAGAAAGCCCTTCTCCCTCCAGTAGCTGGTAGAACTATGCTAAAAATGAGTCGCAGTATTTAATTTTAAGCATGGTAGAGATGCCAAGGAAACTTAGTGTGCAACCCTGACAGGTTCCCTATGTCAGAGTTAGAGACCTAAAAGGAAACAATTTGAGGCCTAAAACCCAATGAAAATAGTTGTTAGATGAGCCTGAGTATCTTAAAAGCCCCCTGATTTTTTATGCCAACAGAAACATCTCCCTTCCCTTGAGAGAGAACAGATTACTTTTGCTTAGTGCTCCTATAAATACTCACTTAAGGCAGGTGCCTCTCAGAATGATGCTTGCTGACTAGAAGATCTACTCCTGCCTCTACTCTGTTGCCTTCATACCAAATACCAGGGTCAGGACTCGGTATAACACAAATAGGAACTAGAGCTGCTGCTCTTTGGGACCATAGCTTACACACTGAATCATTGTTAAGTCTTGGCTAATATATACTAGAGGTATTGGTAAAACATGGATGAAAGTGGGTCTGTAGAGTCTTTTTTTGGTTAGGTGAAGGCTTACCATGTGAACACCCACCATTGTCTTGAGATTCAATATTCTGGCAAGATTATCTGGTCCCAGTATATTACTAGGTGGATCTTTGAAGCTGGGACATGATAACTGTTTATATAGTTAATGAAGTGAAGATGATATAGAAACTGGAAAGTCTATTGCAAAGAAGTGGTCAGAAGGCTCAGGGCAATATGTTGTCATGAATTAATTGTGCGATGGGAGAATCTATCAGCTCTTGGTGGTTCCCAGGACACATCTTTCATTTAGGCAGTGATGAGTGTGCTAGTGTGGACATATCTGGCATCTCTGAAAAGATCATTGTTGACTGTCCTCTAGAGACCGGAATAGGCAGTGGAAGATGCTGCTATGGTCTTGAGATCTCTCATATGGTGCTGTATCCCAGGTAATTAGAATACATAGACCTGGAAACCAAAGGACAGAAGCAGGATTAACTCCTCTCACCATCATTTTCAGTCACTTGTAGAAGTTTTTCTTTCTATTTCTGTAAACTTAGGCTCTGCTGGAATATAGGTGCTGAATCTTCTTGGAGAAATATTCTTCCAGAGGATACAAGACGGGTGCTAAAGAACTTGAAGCTAGAACTATCACATGGTCTCTTAAGGCTTCTCATGCTAGGAGAAACCAAGCCAAAAAAATCAGTTTCTTATGTAGGTGGCAGTAATCAATTTTAAGAACTATGAATAACTAGTATTCCAGCTATGTAATGGGAACAGAGGATTTACTATGACATTTCTTGCTGCCTCCATTTTCAGTAATAATGGTTAATGGGCAGTTGCAGCAATTGAATCCAATAAAGCGAGGCAATTAAGGACTCACGCGTGAAATTCAGATCACATTCTAAGCAAGCCACTTAGACCAGTTGAAATATTAGTAAAGGGTGAGGGAATTCTAGAAAAATTGAGGGATGGTGGAGATGATAAATATCAATATAACTTCAGGATTAAGTTGCTATAGTGAGGACTACAGCCTTTTCTACTAATTCTCTTGTATCAATTATATGAAGAGTTTGTGACCGGCTACCATCTTGAATGTGATACCTTGCTGCATTGAATTTAGTGGAGGGTATTAACATGTCTGAGTAATGCATGGGTTCGACTGTGTTGGGCCCTTTTTCTGTATCACTTCAAATCTTTTTGGCTTTAACTCTTATTTCAGCCATTGTTTTAATAATAAATTCTACATGGTCTTCAAATAGCTTCATATAAGGGCAAACTAAAAGCTCTCAAGTTCTCTTGTTTCTTGATACAGAGCTTCTTTTATGTGTATTGTAAGACACCCATAAGAATCTACTCATGTGTCTGAACTGGTGCATGAATGACCCAGAAGTGCGAAGTTGTAAGTACCCCATATGGTAACTTCTCAATTACAGAAAATGGGAGGTGGTGAGTAAATGTTTCCTTTTTTGTTCCCTGCATGGAAAAATCCCAGACATGTTTCTTAGATTTTTTGGATTCTGTGGGATGGAACACACACTATTCATAGTGGTGGCTAACTAAACGATGTACCCTCACATTGACTTTTCCTTTTCCCCTGCTTGATGCCACCATGCATAATTTCTGCTTTTTGTATATAAACTTTACCTCAGAATCTGCTTTGAGAGGAATTTAGGCTTGCAAATCAGAAAGAATACTATTCATATTTCACCCCAGGATTTCCATGAATGAATGAATGTTTGATTGCTTAGTCTAGCGGTCATCAAATCTGGTAGAGATAAAGAAGTTCCAATCTCTTAGATTCTCCAAAATGCCAAAGATACCTTATTAAGGGGAATTGCTGACTGTGACCTCCCCCACAAAAAATATCTGATAAGGTAAATTACATAACGCATCCCAAATTCAGATGCAGGTGTGATGGTTCCACAGAGCTGGTGATTAGATGGTGCACTTGAAAAGATGGTTTAGAACGTATCCTTTATCTTTGAAAATTTTAAATTTGTTAAAGCAAAGCTGACTTTACTCGAATCCTTTGGTGCCTTTCCAATTAACAGCCAAAGATAGAGCTTGATGGAATCATAATATTGCATATTAGTAACTCTAATCATTATTCTAAATGTAGTTTGCTTTTTGTCAATTATAGTTCCTTAGGGGGCAATCTAAACTGCTGTGTAAAGAAGGCTCAGAAGAACAGCACAATTTAAAGTACTACAGTGGCTTTTATGTTGATTGAGTTTTTCATTTTAGATTTTTTCAAAACATAAACAATTTTTGACATTAGCTCTTTTTAAATTCTTTTTCAAAATTAGAGTATTAAATATTCTAGGGACTCTGCAAATATGTATGTAACATAACTGACTTGGTTACCAAGACTAGTGAGTAATAAAATGGCTTAGAGTCAAAGAATGTTAGGACTGGAGTCTTAACAATAACCTAAATATATCTTCTGTTGGCAATTGAGTTAAGTAAAGACAGAGTGAGATAAAGTAACTTGTCAGTTCCATGATCAGCACCCTTGTGTCCTGACTGAAAGTCAGTCTTTTCCATTGGGAGATTGACAAAATTTGGGGAAAATTGTATTTCTTTTCTTATTTTTTAAAAAAGAATTCTTGTAGTCTTCCCTGTTTGTGCCTTGAAATAGAAAATACTAATAGGAATAAAATACCAGAAAGTGGGAGTGAGAAAGAGGGCTGCCAGGATCCTCAGTGTTTTCCACATGGAAATATATTTCAGATGCCTTCCCGGTGGCTAACACTGGCCTTAGAGAAGAACCAACTTCTGAGAGACATCCTCTGGAGATAGTCTTCCTGAGGGATAATCTAGATCATGGAGACAGAAGTGGCCACTCCAGTACCATCCCAAGTCTGATTGACTTCCCTCACATGAATCCTCCTAGGATTCAGTAGTCTGACTTCACTCATTGAGTTTCCATTTCCGTTTCACTTTCTGTTCTACTAGATCCTGGTGCAAAGATCTGGATAAGAAATTTTAGTACACAGGGAAATTTGCTTCCAGATGAATTTAGAGAAAGCTTCATTCTTCTTTACCTGTGGGAAATCTGAGCATGCAGACAGTGTCTAAACCATCTAGATATATCAGTCCAGATAGGGTAGCTTACATTAAGATAACAACCAACCCCAGAACCTAGTGGTTTGAAGCAACAAAGGTCTATTTCTCATCTGGGCTACATGTCCAGTGGAAGTTATCAGGTAGGGATGAGGGAAGGGGAGCTATGCTCGTTTTAGTCATTCAGGCTAACAGATGCTCCCAATCAACATATGCTTCTGTGATCAAAGAGACTGCAAATGGGAACATGATGAAGTGCACAGTTATTTTTTTTTCCCAAGAAGTGATACTCTGCCCGGTTCTAAGGGGTAGGAGAAGAGACGTAGAAATATCTTGTAAACAGAGGTAATAGCTAGCGCAACTCGCTTACAGTCTCTGCATCACCACTCATAGGAGAGGATGTGTGAACCACCTTAAGTTCTTGCTCTACCTCCTATGACCCGCTGTTCTGAGCCTGCTTCTCTTTTCTAGCTTCTGTCTTCCCTCCTGGAAGTAGAATGGGTCCAGTAGCACCCATATATTTGGCATGTCTCTAGCATTCTTTCTGTCTGTATTGGTATGATTGAATCTCTGGATACTCCCTGTGGAAGCACAGCTATGTGTAACAAACAGGCCAACACCACATCACTCTTGAACTCACCCCAAGTCACCCAGAACCCAAAATTACAGATAGCACTTCAGGCTTATGATTGTACAAAAAGGTGCTTCTGGGATGGATTGAGAAAGGGAGAGAAATGAGGTTGGCCTGAAAAAGACTTGAAACATAGCACTCATATAAAGGAAAATGCTGGGTGGACTGAACTGATTTAGTAACTAGACTTAACATTATCATAAAGGAACCAGAACACCAGAATTATTTGGAATTTTGGATTTGTTGGGGCACCTGGGTGGCACAGCGGTTGGGCGTCTGCCTTCGGCTCAGGGCGTGATCCTGGCTTTATGGGATCGAGCCCCACATCAGACTCCTCCGCTGGGAGCCTGCTTCTTCCTCTCTCACTCCCCCTGCTTGTGTTCCCTCTCTCGCTGGCTGTCTCTATCTCTGTCAAATAAATAAATAAAATCTTAAAAAAAAAAAAAAAAAAGATTTGTTGTCTGCCTACTTGTGTGACACACACACACACACACACACACACACACACATAGTAGATACAAAGAAGCTATTAATTTGAATAAGATTTCTAAAAGAGTTGATTTCAATTATGTACATATTTTATTTGACTACTATTATATGAAGGGTCATGGATTTATAAGATGGGACTAAAGGGTAAAATTATAATTGGAACCCATAGGAATTTGTTATAAAATACCACTCATAACTAAATTCCTTCCAATTCTCACTATATTGGTCAGTAAAGAAAACACTGAAACCTGAGAGTTTGGTTCCAGGCACTGTTCAATGTCTAATTAGTGGGATAAACTTGGAAAAATTAGTTTGCTCTTTTGGGCCTCATATTCCTCATCATCTAAATGAGAATATTGGACTAAATTATCTGAAAGTTCCCTTTCAGATACAGATTAGAGAACCTTTATCTTCTTAGCATTACATCTACTTAAATGGGCCTAGAGAGTCAGATCCTAGTAGAATCCCCCTTTAACTGTTTTATTGACATCTTGGGCATGGCTCCCCATCCTTCCTCCTGAGTAACAGACAGCCCTGCTCAGACATCCTAGGTGTTTGCACAATAGCTTGCACTGTTTTATTATTATTATTATTATTATTATTATTATTATTATTATTATTATTATATTATTGCTATTATGATGATGATAGTTCACAAGAGTATAGACTGTTCTTCATTCACGGCCAGCTGTAACCTACTTGACTCGCCACAGTGACTTCACACAAAGGAATAGATATTATTAAAAAGTGAGTTTGGTAAAAATTCTTAGTTCATACTAGTGAGAGATGCTGATTCCTGAGATAGCTCTTAGGCATTAGTCCTATCCTGAGCGCAGAGATCCTCAGAGTGTGATCAGTCAAGGCAAGTATCTTGAAATCTTTTAGTCCAAGGGTTCTGAAGTTGCTGGGATGTCTGTTTGAAAATCACCTAGGCCAGGGCAGAAGGCCACATTCCTGGGCTGTACAGGACCATCAATTTGTTGGAGTGAGATGATTTTCTGCTCAGTCTCCTACTATAGCAAATGAAGGGGTTAGATCAGAGCAGTGGGTTTCGAACAATTTTTCTAAGCTGTTGAACTCCCACTTTATAGACTGGGTAAAAATGGAGTTGCCCCTTCATGAAATATCAGTACCATGGCCCATTGATAGAATACTAGGGTGGAATTGAATAGAGGAGCTATTCTCAAAAGACGTAAATGAATTCCTAAGGCCATTGTCTTAAGTTAGATTTACCTAGGCTATCTGTGTATTGTCCTATAGGTTTTCAGGCTTCAGAAAGGATCCCTCTGATTGCTTTAATTAGGAATAGGCAAATAAAAAAGAGTTTAAGCTGAGAGATAAGTTTTGGGGTTCATGTAGGAGTAAGGGGAGAATTGTAGTCTTGGAGATTCTGAAATGGGATCATATCCTGGTAATATTTTGAATTCTGTGACAATAATATTCTTTAATTGTTTGGATGTCAAGAATAAGAAAGAGAACAGAGGAAAGGTTGACTTCAAGTATTTTGGCCTTAAATGTGTAAGGACAGAGTTGTCATTAGCCTGTGAGACAGTGGGCTGTGGGTTATAGCTTCATGTAATTTACATATTATACCATATAAGATATTATTTAATAATGTAGATTATATGTTTTTATGATTTACATGTTTTGTATTTATATAACAATGTTTATATATGTGTGTGTATGCATATGTAGATGTATGTACATATATAGTAGGAGGGGGAGTTTCAGGAGCTTAAATTTAGATATTTTGAGATGGCTTGTAAGTTCATGAATCTCCTAGTGTTGCTTTCCTATGAATATGTAATGTTACAAATACATTTGTAATCATACTTTACACAACATTTTATAACCTTTTTCCTTTGAACACAGATGAATAGGGAAAATCTTTGTGAAACTACGGAATTGGATTTCTGCTATTTCTTATATCAAGTATCTTCTCCAGGGTCTCTCAAGGAGGTAGGACACTTGGCCTCTAATAAATAACCCAAGGTTATTACTACTGTAATAAACCCGAAGGATTCATGCTTTTTATTTTCTGAAGCATACAAGAAAATATGTTATATTGGGATACATCAAGCCTTTCAGGCCAAGATGATGATGTATGGTGAACTTTCTTGGAGGGAAAGGCAATTCTGTGGTGGTGCTACAGTAGAATTATGGAAAGTATATGAACGGATTTCTCCCCAATTTCCACATTCATTTGTACTTCTAAAGCCTAACCTCACAAAATAGAGGTTTGGTCTCTTGAACCATTTCTGGGTTTTGTAAACACAAAATGTGCCTTAAATTAACCATAGGCCAATTGACTCTGAGGCAGATTGCTCTAGACCTACGATTAAATTTGAATGTGGGTCTTTTCATTCTAGTTCAGACAATACATTATTGAGTTCCCCAGTTAGAACTCTGTCACACATAACCTAGGCCCCTTATGTAATAGAAAATGTTAATTTCCCCTGGTGGCAACATAGGACAGTTCTCCATGAAGGAACTAACATTTGTATTACTTACAAAGTTACTTCTTTGTCCTTTTGGAACAATAGGTCTCTGATTCTTGAACCTGCCTCTACTCTCTTCCCCATTTTGGCGCTTAGATTCTCTTGGCTCTTCCCTGTTCGGAGAAGTCCTTCCTATAATTTCACGATAAACCACTCTAGCTGAAAAACATTGCTCTTTGCTACCCAGAACTGATGTGTGGGTGCCAGGTCCTTCTGCATTCTGTCCCTCCCTGAACAAAGATGACAAAGGCAGGATTTACTCATTTTTTCCACTCATACCACGTGGTTAACAATCATTTCTTGGTCATATGCTGCATTTCTCAATGCTGCACTTCTATTATAAGGTGCAAATCATTGCAATAAACTAAGTGGAATTGGCATTTGAGAAGAAAGCAGAAAGTGAAAAGTCTAGAGTATTGGTGAGAGGCTTTGGAGCAAATAAGAACATTATCAAGACAATGAGTATCTTGGATAGAAGTAGCTCCACAAAAGAGTAAATGACCAAAACCAAAAGTGTGAGGTAATCAAGGAAAAACTTGCTAATTGTCCACATTTGCCTCTGGCTGACTGCATTTCCAGTGTAACCAGGGCAGTGCACTTTGGGAGACAGAGATTTCCTGTGATGACAAGAGTTGCGTAGTGTTTTGAACCTCAGCCTGATGACAGAGCAGCTTTTTCATACAGCTCCCAGTCTTCATTTCTTAGCCCACAAGCAAGGTGACATTTGGTCCAGAAGCCCCACAACTGTCAATTCCAACAGGGGGCAGGGTGACTTTGTCCTCTGTTGTGGAATGTTCCATGAAGTGACCACACATTCCAGATGCTGGCAGACCCATATCTCACAAGAGCCATTTGCAAAACAGAAAATTTACCTATAGATGAGGAAATGCTTTTGGACAATACCTCCATGCTGTGGGGGCTTTATATAAGGTGGCAGCTGCAGATGAACTCAGATACTAGAAGCTTGTTCAGAGCAAGAAATTGAATTTTATCGGAGTGTCCTGGAGAAAATTACCTACCTTCATTGATTAACACACAGTGGTGACTCTAATGGTGTCCTTTACACACATAGCATGTTCTAATAAATATTTAATGCATATGCCAATTAAGAGTCCTTAGATCCTTCTATTAGGTCATGTTCCTTGGTACTTGTAGGTAGGATAATAAAATCAATCTTATATTTTCCTGAAATAATGCAGTTATTCTTGGTAATGCAGTTATTTTTAATTAGTGTGATAGAAGCTACTCTTTTGTAATCAGATCTCTCATTACGTTTTCCTTTTTAAAATTTGAGGTCTTACTGAAGTATGACTTACTGACATAGGTCAGGTAAGATTCTAAGACTTATGTGAAGGTGGCTTTTTGGGATATACTGTTAGGGAACAACACTTCCATGCGTGAGATAAATAGGATTGCTCAGTGGGAGAAGTTGAATTGTGATGCAGTCATAGGGCAGCATCGACCAATGTCATGGGGTTGACACTACAGAGTTGGTCTGAATTGAGGTGAGGGTCTAGGCCTATGTACCCATGCATCAACCAGTCATAGAGTACAGGCTGCCCCAGGGGAGAAGGTGCAAAGTCAGGGAAAGTAAAGCAGACCAAGAAATTGGCTGAAGGCAATTTCCAATGAGCAGTGCAGCTGTGAGTCTTTAGCACAGCCTTCCCAGCAGCTGAGTAATGAGCAACTCAGTGCTGAGAAGGGGAGATGGCAGCTCAGAGAAGCCCTCCATAATGATTGACTACAGTTCACCCCTTACACTCTGTGATCTACTGATAGTCTAAATTCATCTTACACTCTGATCTACTGATAGTCTAAATTCATCTGTCCTGGAAAGAACTGCTCCAGGATTCTGGTTGGCTTTGTTTCCTGAGAAGATTTACGAAAGGTTGGTTAGTATGGAAGCATAGTTCCTGTCACTACAACTGGCTCTTAAGTCTCTAATTAACACTCATCTCTTTCCTAGAGATTCTAGATTTCTCTCATACTGTCCAGTGTCTCCTGTGGTCTAGGTGGCTTACTGGGTAGGACAGTCTAGATCCTCACTACTGAAGCATCTGAGTACCTGAACACACATGCTTTCAAACACAACATAACAAGATTTGTGGGGTGCCAACTAGAGCAGTGAGAAAGAGAGAAACTCATAGTTTTTAAAGATTTATATTAGAGAAGAAGAAAAGGCTAATATAAATGTTATATAATTCCATTGTAAGAAAACAGAAAAAGAGGAGAAAATAAAACCCCAAATAATTAGAGATAAGGAAAGGATAAAGACAGGAATGTAACTTATTGGAGTAGAAAATAGATAAATAATAGAGAAAGTCACCATAACCAAAGATGGTTCTTCCAGGCTTTTTGTTTGATTGTTTGTGGCTTAATATCTCATTTCTTTTTATTGCTGAATAAAATGTCATTTTGTATATATAACATAGTTTGTTTATCCACTCACCTATTGAAGGGTATTTTGGTTGTTGCAGTTTTTTGCAGTTATGAATAAAAGTGCTATACACGGTTAGGTACAGGTTTTAATGTGGACATAGTTTTCAACTCAATTGGATAAATATCTAAGAACATAATTGCTGGAGAACGTGGTAAGACTATGTTTACATTGGTAAGAAACTGCCAAGCTGTCTTCCAAAATGGCTGCGTCATTTTGCATTTCCATCAGCAATGAATGAGAATTCCTTTTGCTCAGAAGTCTGGCCAGAAACTGGCATTGTCCTTTTTGAGAGGGGTGGGGTTAGCCATTCTAATAGGTGTGTAGTGGTATCTCATTGTTGCATTATTTGAAAGTCACTAATGATATATGGTGTTGAACATCTTTCTAGATTCTTATTTGCTATCTGTATATCTTCTTTGGTGAAGTGTCTGTTCAGATCTTTTGCCTATTTTTTAAAGACTTTTTTAAAAAGATTTTTTTTATATATTTGACAGGGCAAAAGAGAGCACAGAGTGGCAGAGGGAGAGGGAGAAGCGGGGCTCCGTCCCAGGACCCTGGGATCATGACCTGAGCCAAAGGTAGACGCTTAAATGATTGAGCCACCCAGGTGCCCCAAGACTTTTTTTTTTTTTTTAAGAGAAGTTTTAGGTTTAGAAAAGAAGTGAGGGAAAGGTACAGAGATTTCCCATGTATTTCCTGACACCACACATGCATAGCCACCCCATTATTAATATTGCTCACTAGAATGGTACATTATTTACCAAAGATGAACCTACATTGACTGATCATAATCACCCAACATCCATAGTTTACCTTAGGGTTCACTCTTTTGCTCATTTTTTAATTGGGTTGCTTGTGTTTTGTTGTTGAGTTATAGAAATTTTTGCATAGTTTGGATACAAGTACTTTATCAGGTATGTGTTTTGCAAATACTTTCTCCCAAATTGGTAATTGTTGTTATATAGCAAAGCCATTGCCTTTGGTATATTGACCTTGTATTGTGCAACCTTGTTAAAAATTGCTATAATTGCTACTTTCCAGGGATTTTTTTTGTTAATTTAGTGGGTTTTTCTGTGTAATCATGTCATGAACAAAGACATTTCTTTCTTTCTAATCTATATACGTTTTATTTACTTCTCTTGTCTTATTGTACTAGCTAGGACTTCTAGTACAATTTTAAATAGAAGCTGTAGAAGCAAACATCTTTATGTAGTTCCTGGTCTTAGGGGATAAAACATCTAGTTTTCTGTCATCAAATATGTTAGTTTAGGTTTCTTGCAGATGTTCTTTATCAAACTACAAAAGGCCCCTCTGTTCCTGGTTTGCTGAGAGTTTTTATCATGAACGGTATTAAATTTTGTCAAACGCTTTTTCTGCATCAATTGATATGCTCGTATGTTTTTTGTTGTTGTTAGTATGCTGATGTGATTGATTAAATTAATTGACTTTTGAATGTAGAAGCAGTTCTGCTTATCTGGAGCAAATCTCACCGGTCATGACATATAATTCTTTTACACATTTTTTGGTACAATTTGATAATGTTCTGTTGATAATTTTTACATTTATGTTTTAGAAAGATACTGATCTGTAGTTTTCCTTTCTTGTAGTGTCTTGAACTGGTTTGGGTATTATAGTAAAACCGACTACATAGAATGAGTTAGAAAGTGTTCTCTCTGTTTCTATATTATGGAATAGAACAAAAAATATAGAGATATTATAACATATCTTCCTAAAATACTGGTAGAATTCACCAGTGAAACCATCTTAGACTGATGTTCCCTTTTTTGCAAGGTTATTAATTATTGATTCAATTTTTTAATTGATATAGAATTATTCAGATTATCTGTTTTGTTCCTGCTAAGTCTTGATAGTTGGTCTTTCAAGGAATTCATCTGTTATCCAATTTGTGGGTAGACAGTTGTTCTTAATTATTCTTTCAGTGTTTATGGAATCAATAGTAACAACCTCTCTTCTATTTCTGAAGTTAATAATTTTTATCATTTCTATTGTTTTCTTGGTTAGCTTGGCTAAAAGTTTATAGATTTCATTGATCTTTTCAAGAACTGACTTTTGCTTCACTGATTTTTCTCTGCTGATATCCTCTTTTAATTTCACTGATTTCTCCTCTAATTTTTGTTATTTTCTTCTGTTTGCTTTAGACTTAAATTACTTTCATTCCTTTAGTTTCTTAAGGTAGAATCTTAGACTGTTGGTTTTAGAGCTTTTTTCCCCTTGTGATTCAGTGCTAATTTCTCTCTAAGCACCACTTTTATTACATCTCCCACCTTTCCATAAGGTATACTTTCATTTTTGTTTAGTTCAGAATATATTTAAATTTATCTTAGGACTTCTTTTACCTGTGCATCGTTTGGAAGTGTGTTGTTTAATCCCCAAATATTTTGAGATTTTTCACCCCTCTTTCTGTTATTGACTAGTTTAATTCCCCTACAGCGTGAGAACGTACTTTGTATAATGTGTATGCTTTTAAATTGGTTTAGGTATGTTTTGTTGCCTAGAATATGGTCCATATTGGCAAATCTTCCTTTTGAGCTTGAGAAAAATGGTGTATTCAGCTGTTGTTTGATAAAGTATTCTATAAATATCAGTTAGATCCAGTTGACTGATGGTATTGCTCAACTATGTGGTCACTTATGTTCTGCCTATAGTATCTATCATTTCCTGTAAGTGGGGTATAGGGGTGTATTGTTGAGACACAAATGTGGGTACTACCTCAAACCTATCAGAATTTTTGGTGTGAGAATGCCAGAATATGTGTATTTTTTAAAGCACTACAAGTTGTTCCCTTATGAATTGCATAGGTAGGATAGCAAACCTTCATGAGAATTAATTTTTTATGCATTTCCCCCTGAAAATGAAGGAGAATTTAGTTTTACAAGTGATAAAACTCTGATAGCAGAGCGTAACACATTCTCTTAGAAGGTCAAGCTTAGAATGTACAGTACCTGGGAACCGTGGGCAGCCAAAGGACACACACTCCACCCTCTGATTACTACAGAGCCTGAATACCGCAGTCCCTGTTGGTTCACTCTATTCCTAAGTGAATAAATGCTTCACCTCACTCCACCTTCCCACCGTCTGTGGTCCTATAGAGAGAGTGCAGTGTCCTCCTCACCGGCTGTGAATATATGTGATTAATAAACTGCTGCCGCTCTCATCTGGCTAGTGTTGGGTGTCATGTGTTCAACGTCTCACACTGTTTTGGGTGGAGGGTCCCTCAATCACCAATGAGGTAAATGGGGTGATAAGAATTAGACGGAGTATGTAAAAGAAAGGGGAATGAAGCAGGAACAGGAAAAGAGGATATTAAAGGAGAACTATAGAAATGTATGTAGAAATGTAGAATGTATGCATTTTTAAAATGCATAATTTCAGTTATGATATAGTTTTACTATATTTCAAAAGAAAAAACGGTCCAGCTTTAAAAATGTATATATACTCTTTTCTATAAGTTACATGCTTTTATTATAAACAAAGTCCTTAATAATGTTCATAAGCATTTTCCCTTTAAATGAAGCAATTTAAGAAGTGGAAAAAATATACAGCTGTCAATTTATATGGACACATGGATTTTCTTCTGAAGATGTTGTTTCTTCAGTATTAACTCTTTAATCTTAGAACATTGAATCAGAACTGTGAGCAGTCTGTCCTGCTGGTTCTGTTGAATTCCCCTTAAACCAACAATCACTAAAGGCATGCCAAACTGAATAGAAGTACTTCTCTTGTTAAATAAAACCAATAGGGGGCCTGATCCGAGGAATGCTTGGCTAGGTAAGCAGGCTGAACATGCTGAGCAGCAGTTTAGAGGCACTCTGCTAGGTTTTCCTTTTCTTTCTTTCTTTGTTTGCTTTTGTTTTCAGAAAACACTGCCTCTGAAGTCCAGGGTTGTGATAATCCTTCAGATCCGTTCAAAATCACAGTTGCTTTACCCAAAGGCACTGTCTTTGTAGAATTGAAGAATCTTTAGATTGATGCATTCTTGATATAAAATGCTTTCTTTAGATAAAAAAATAAACAGTCAAATATTAAATTTCTTACTTTTCTCTTCCGTTTGATACACAATGAAGGGAAGTGACACCAGTTAGAAGATTCCATAGAATATCCTTTATTCATAATGTATACCCTCTTTAAGTCAATAACTTTTTTTTTTTAAAGATTTTATTTATTTATTCGACAGAGATAGAGACAGCCAGCGAGAGAGGGAACACAAGCAGGGGGAGTGGGAGAGGAAGAAGCAGGCTCATAGCGGAGGAGCCTGAAGTGGGGCTCGATCCCAGAATGCTGGGATCACGCCCTGAGCCGAAGGCAGACGCTTAACTGCTGTGCCACCCAGGCGCCCCAATAACTTTTTTTTAATAAAAGAAGGAGAGGAGTAAGAAGGGTGAGAACTGTAAGCAGTTATGGAACTCTTCTGAAGAAATAAGAGCATGATGAGGCTTACATTCGCTGTCATCTTTTTAGTCACTCTCCAAACTCTTCTTCATCCCCATTCCTCATAAGTAACCCATCCTTGTGTCCTCCTGTAATGCTGTATTTAACTCTCCTCTGAAAGCTTGTATTAGACTGAGATAGAGGGAGTCAACCATATGTCAGTTTTTCTGACTTTTTGCTCTCCCATCTTGATATCCCTAGGATGGTGGCTGGCTCTAGGGAGACACTCAAAAGTCCTTATGGAATTGAATTTAGTATGCTGTTTGCATTTTTAGTTACTGTCAGTGAGGTTCAGGGACTGTTCTGTCTTCCTCATCCTCCAGTAACCAAGAGTTCCATTTGTTCATTTGTATCTTCAGCAACAGCCCCACTCAGAGATCATAGGAGCAGTAGTGGTATTACCTCAGGAATAACATAAAGGCCATTGGTCTCGAGTGGAAGTCATCTCTGATCCCAAAGGAAGAGAACAAAAATAACTTTGTCTCTGCAAATCACTGTGAAACCAACTGGTTCAGTGCCTCATCGCCTTTCGGGATTAGAACTGCCCTCAACTTGGCCCCTGACTTGCATATGACTTTTGGAACACCTGGATACAAACTGATCTTTTCATCTACCCTTTTTGGTCTCCACACACCCTGCAAGTCCAGTTGGGTATCTTTCTCCTTCCTAAATCACTCTCTTGGCTATGGCAGATCGAAGGCAGTAGAGTTGGCTCGTTGGATTGAGGCATTTTTGTCAAAACCAGCAGGTATGTCACTTCCCAGCAGTTTCCCTTTTCAGCTTCTTCCCTCCTGTTTCTTTTAACTTTATAAGTAATCAGTAATGTCTTGCTGAGTTCTATTACCATTTTGCTTAATTTTCCAATTTTCTCCTCCCTAATTGTGCCTAGACATGCTTTGCATCCAGTAGTCCTCAGTTCCTGGGACCTTATTCTTAACCAGCGAAAGTTTTGAAATCTGTGAACACGCCTTGAGGGGCTGTTATGGTTGAACTCACTTACCCCATTCAAATTTAAAATACGCCTCTGGGGAAACTGGGAAGGAAGCTAGCCTGTCATGGAGGACAAGAGAACATGTAAACAGCAATGGGATTTCAGATACAGGTACCACAAAATCAGTCCTACCTAATGATTCCTATCTGAAACCCTCCATTAAAGCTTTATTCCTCAGCCTTACATAGCTTTTCTACCTGTTGGAATACTGTTTGCACCTATTTTGATCAGTTATACCTCAATTTGAACGTCTTTAAACATAGCATTACCCCAAAGCACAATTTAATAGTGGAGAGGGACTATTTCTTATAGGTAGCTGTGTACCTGAGGTATTTGGGGGAGGTTCCCCAGAGATGAGATAAATGAAGCAGAAAAGAATAGCTGGGAACTCTGGGAAAGAAAGCTCAAGGTTTTCAGGAAGTATCGTTATGCATTTCATGTTGTTTAACTTCTCTATCTTGGTCCTTCGTGGGAACAACAGCAATGCTTAAGACTAAAGAGATTAATTTTCACTTAGTAAATCATTTTTAAGAATGGAACTCGTCGGGGCGCCTGGGTGGCACAGCGGTTAAGCGTCTGCCTTCGGCTCAGGGCGTGATCCCAGCGTTATGGGATCGAGCCCCACATCAGGCTCCTCTGCTATGAGCCTGCTTCTTCCTCTCCCACTGCCCCTGCTTGTGTTCCCTCTCTCGCTGGCTGTCTCTATCTCTGTCGAATAAATAAATAAAATCTTTAAAAAAAAAAAAAAAGAATGGAACTGGTCATCTGAAAATTACCCTGGACTTCCCAAGAACTCTGGAGCTTTCTGCTTATATCTTACCTGAGGTAGCATATTCTAGGCATTTGGGATTTCAAGGAGCCAGTGCTTTCAAAAGGCATAAAATGTCACTATCTTATTTCTCTACTGCTCTATACAAATACCTTACTTCACATTCTCTTTTCCTCAGTGTAATCACTCTTTGTGCTTTGGCTGCCCTTCACTGAGGTCAGTCTTTCTCAGTCTATCCAAGGGTTTTAATTCTTTACCTTAGAGATTAAGCAATTATTTGATTTACAGAACCGTCATAAGGATTTTTAACCCAAATCTATTAACCCTAGAAGCAAGCATTTATGGTTTTTTTTTAATCCAATAAAAAAGTCCTCTAAATCAATATATGAATGACTCAAAAAATCCTTGCCATCATTAGTCACTGAGGTTTTTTGTGTTTCCCCTTATAAGATTTAACTGATTCTTATTCTTTGACATTTTCGAAGCAAGAACAGCCTTTTTGAATTCATTAGTGGGGTCCTTAGCTGGGTACTTCCCTCCTGTGAATTCAGGCCCTTCACAGTTCAACTTTCTCTAGCACATAATTGCAAGCTCTATATCTCTCCCCTCTGATTGTGACTTTTAAAAATTGCCTCTGTTCATTACCTGCTTTTTTTTCCATAAGGCCTTGTGAGAGACCTCTTAATTTTTAAAGCTTTGCTGGATCCCAGGCCACCATTAGAATAAGCAGAAAATGGGAAAACTTCGTCTTTTACCCTGAGAAAGTAGCTTAAAGCACCCCCTCTCCAAAGGTCCTTTTGTCTCTCATTTCCCACCTGCACCCCAACACGTA